>NC_072852.1:50353369-50458369 GCF_028858705.1 Grus americana | reverse complement strand
TGGCTGGTGCAAATCAAGGGAATCTCATGACCTTTTGGGGAAGTAGAATGATCTAGTGAAAGGGAGGAATGCAATTGAAAGAGAAGTAGGTGACCAAGCGAGACATCGGGGCCCTCTTGAAGCCAACATGAGATTCCCTGTGAGCTTCAAGAGTATAGAGACATCACACTGGGCTCTGCTCCTTGCTCTGAAACAGAAATTAATTATGCTGGCCGCTGTGTCTTCATTTACAACTTTTCCAAATAATTCCCTACACACTTTCAGCAATTTAAAGAGAAAATAAGCGTGTGGATAAAAGTCCTCAGTGACCCCAGAGAGCTGCATAACACAGCTGACATGACTGGCTCTTTGCCACCTTTTGTGCTCATCCAGGTTCCAGGCTAATGTGTCTGTGAAATGCCTGTCTGTCTTTTGTCAGACAAAAAGTATTTCATCCAATACAAGGTGACTCCAGGTTGGACTCTATAATACATAAAAAATTAATTACTAACTGCTTAAGGACTAGTTGTCATGTATTGCATGGAAAGAAAGTAATAGATACTTCCAAAGAGAGGAAGAAAAAAAAAAATGTGGCTGGAGATTGAAGCCAGGCAAAATCAAAGCAGAAATCAGGTACAAATGATTAACAAATTAGTATATCAAATATCTCATATTGTGAATTTGACCTCCCCTGGCCTCTAAAGTTCTTCGCACTTAGGAAACATTGGTAAATACAAAACTTGGAAAAAGGGATTTGGATTCATTAGAACTTGAAACTTTAACATAATGATTTTCAATTTAGAAGACTTCAGAAAAAAAAAAATAGAAGAAAACCAAAACAAAACACCCCCCCCCCCAAACACTAAACAACATTTTCACAAAGCTAATTTTGTAACAAAATAGTCTGAAATGGCATGCCAGAATCTGTTTGCCTGTCAGCTCTGCTGCTATATAACTTACAAATATGCTATTAGCATTCTAGCACCTCATCCTAGCACTTACTTTCATACAGAATTAGCCCTGCATACAAGATGTACACACATGTCTTTTTGTGACATAGCAACACTGATTTAAAAACTGGAATTCACAGTAACCCAATAAAAATGAGGGCTGTAAATTAACTGGGCATAATGTAGTCTTTGCAGTTCTCCAGAGTCCTTGAATAAATACAAAAATAAATGAGGAAGAAATGTAAGTGAAAAGAAACAGTCTTGTCTTTACACGGTCTGCATTTCTAATTGAAAATTTTGGCTGGCATTAGTTGGTGGGAGCAGGGAACACACAGCATGAAAGGTCAATAAATGAGTCTAATACATGGAAAAAATGCCTTGCTGGAGAAGTAGATGGGCACCATCACTTTTACAGTTACATATTCTGCTTGTTTACTCATTTCAAAGCCCTTTCTAACACTTTAGTGATACAAGTCCATCACATTGACTGACAAGGATCTAATCAGTTCAGGTTCCAAATTAGGAGGTATAAGGGAAAAATTGTTAGTACTTAATGTCTATCCAGTTCACATAGCTGGTAGAAAAAACATATTTGCAAAAGAATAATGCTGAAAAGGAAATACACATTTCATTCTGCAACACTAATAGGCTGTGCCAGGGGTATTTTAATGGCTTGGAAAACACTAGTGGTGCACGAGAAGAGACAAATTAAAAAGAAGCCTTACAAAACATACCTGAATCATGGTGACACTTCACATTCATCGAGTGCTGTTTTATTTAACAATTCACAGTAATTGTATTTTAGACTATTTTGTGCTTAGCCGCAGGGGAATTCTCTGCTGACTTCTACAATACAAAATGAATGTATTTATTTAGATGGTGAGTCCTCCAGGGGCAAAGACTGTCTCTTATCATGTGTCTTTTACTGGGCTTGGCACAGTGGGATTTTTCTTTATGGTGGTGTAATACAAACAAGTAGCATATTTGAAAGCCAGAAGGTGCACTGTAATCACCCACTTAGATCTCCAAAACAAAATGGCAGGGGTTTAGGAGGATCCAAGTCCTTGTTTGCTTAGGAAGCAAATATGAACGATGCAGTGTAAGGAGTTTAATGGCTTCCTACATAACAGAGTCATTCTTCACTAACGAGGAGAATATGAATCCTTTTGCATTCATTCCACAACCCCAAGCCACTCACTAATAAAAAACAATAGTTAATAATACCAGAAACAAGTGAAATATATTTGAATTCCTTTCATTTCATTCTTCTCAGAAACTCAGAAGTGGTTCTGTATGAAATCTGGTGGTTACATTTAACTACATTTTCAATAGTGTTTAACTTAATACTACGCACCCAGATGCCAGCTGAGAGTCTGTATTTGATGGGTCTGATGATAAAATGGAAGAAAGCCCAACTCACAAATTTAGGAAGCCAAGGTCTTTCGGCATGGCCACGGCCTTGTTCTAGATAATAAGGTAAATTTTTTAGATAACCTTTTGTTTTCATTATGGGTACACAGCTTTGATCTGTTTTATTTTATTACTTTCAGCATTTAAATCCTCAAGGATCACAGCTTCAGATTAGCAAGAAGCCCTGCAGTTACTAAAGTGCAATGGAGGATTTTGAGTGGAGGATCAGCACCTGCTTTGCTGCTTTCATTTGAGTTACTCTTCAGCCATCTGAAGAGTAAGAAATATCCAATAAAAAACCAGAAATGGCCAACTCAATGTCTGTAACATCTTTTTCCTGACATGTTCATTCAAAAACATTTCACTAGACTCTGATCCTTAAGTGATATAAATCAGTGCAGCTCCACTGATGTTAAAGAAATAACCCGGATTTAACAGCAGTTGAGATTTAGGCCTGTGCTCTTTATATTACAGAGGCTATAGTTATATTTACATTTGCAGGTAGTGTGGTGCAAGGAGTAGGAGGAGCATGGATGTCAACCTACAGAGTGAAACAGATACACAGAGGAACCAGTGCCCATACTGTGTGTGAGATATGGATTTGCTACTGGAGGGATGGCATGCAGTAGAGTGCTTCTGGTTTAGTTTCATCCTAAAGGATTCTGGTTTAGGTGCTCCAAGACTACACCAATATGCAGACCAAAGCATGTTTATGTGAGATGACTGGGAAATGGTTTCAAAAGCACAGTCCTGATATGAACAGACATGAATCAACAGCGTGAAACAACATAGTAAATCTAGAAAGCTCTCTTAGAGCACATAAATTGACCGTAATTTTGAAACATGCCCCTTTAGGACTGTACTAACTATGTGTGTTATTATAACCTTGAATGTTCTTCAGAAGACCATTTTGACCTACAGCCATACGAATGTAATCTGCTTTCAGCATTCTGAGCATTTTTGAGGCAAACATTTGCTCACTTATAAAACTCTAATTTTCATACTCTCCGAGGATGTGCAATATGGAATGCAACAATAATGCGTTGTCTCTCTAGCTGCTTCTTACTAGGGCCACAGGGCATAGTTTCAGGTTCAAATTCAGGGTACCTGCTTAGATGCCTAGAATTAGGTTGAGAGAATACCACCAAAGCCCTTGAAAACAATAAAGTCTCCTGCTAGTGAATACTGTTTCACTGTGCTAAGGTCCTATTATGCCTTTAGACTATTGTTGAATTAATCAAACTAAGTTTAGGTTCCCTTAAGGCTTAAGTTTAGTATATAACAAAGGCAGACTGATTTGCCAAAATTAGATTTCCAAAATGTGTGGACTTATCATGTGCCAGCCAACATTTTCTAGCATTACATTTTCATACCTAACCTAGATAAGCCAGAAAAGATAGAGAAAAAGCCTAACAGTGAGGGATAAACCAAAGACATTTTGAAGAAACAGATGTTTATGTATTTCTAAAATATCCTGTTAAAAAAAAAGTCCTTTCTTAGACTTCAGTCAAAGCTTGGCAAAAGAATGACTATTGGGTTTATTTCTATTGCTGCAGCATCTCGGAGGTGTCACTGTTGTGTTAAAAAGAACACAACTGTAAAGCGCTTTTGCTTTGGCAGAACATATTTTATCCAGTAGGTTAGGCAAATTTACTGCTAAGCATCACCCGGCTAATGCAGAAGATCTAAATCTCTCAGCTGCCCCAGCAAAGCTTAGCTTTATAATTCAGAATACAAAATGCAAGGCAGAGAAAATATATCATGGGCAAAGTACTGAAATCCAGAGCAGCATCTTAAAAACAAGACGTCTGCGCTTGGATACCTTCACATTACGAAAAGATGAGGCCTCAGCAAGCTCAGGCACATCCAGGTTTAGGCAGCAGTTGTGATGTTTATTTTCAAGGTTATGATTTTGTTCTGTAGCCCTTTAGTTTTAGGCTCTGAAGTTCTTTATTAGAGTCGGCCTCAAGCAACTTGCCCAAGGTTGTGGAGCAGCAGTTTGTAAGAAAGCCGGATCTTCTCCGTGCCGGTCACAGCAGAGGATGCGGTCATGGATCTGCAGGAAGGAGTCCAGAAAATTGCAGTGACCTGTGATGAATCAGCAGTTTTGCTCTCCTGATCCCACCATGGTAATACTGACTTCTGCTTGTATGGGAATGAGAAAGATTGTTACCCAAACCAGTGCATATATTTTGTGCTTGCACAGGTCAGGAATCATCTTTGTTCAGCCTGCCTACATTATGCAGTAACACAATGCGCTGGATTTCTGTGTGATAAGCCACTGTCAGCTTTATTAAGGAAGAATTTTGCCTTAGAGATTAATGCAAGAAACAAGCCATTTCGAAACACCAGTGGATGGATTGTGGGAATGAACATTTAAGTGCAGCTTGTTCAGGCTTGCGCTGGTATTTGGTGCTGAAAAGAGCTTTTAGTGATGTCTGTGGGAAACTTCAAATAACAGCTTTATGAATTTGTCTGACAATGAGCCTAGAGAAAATACCCTGGAATTACAAGATATTTTCCTTTCAAAATAATCACACGTTAATCATATATATTATAATGAGTAATATCACTTCTTCACTCAAGAAATTTCAATTTCTGTATTTCTAGCACTTGAATTTGAGCTCAAATCACAGGTGGTAAATACTATTTGCAGTTATCATTTTTCATTGCTTTTCAGTTAGAAGTCTTTTTTTATCAACTTTGGTGGAATGAATAAGACAAAAATATATGTGTGCTCAGGAAATGTATCTGTTTTGCCTGTCACTCAGAATGGAAAGAAAAAAAGCAAGAAAAATTATTGGAAGAAAAAAGCCAGCAATTCCAATTCAAATCAATAATATATTTCTTACAGTTTAAGAATGGGATTCAGCTAATTCAATTATCATTTACAGTGTGAGCACCTACCTTGGAGCTCGTTATCTTGCATCTCTTTTCCAATCAATAGAGTGAACTAAACGCTTTTAAGGTGCAAAAATCCAACCCATTTACAAAGAAATGAATCTGCTCTTTGTTTCTTTCCACTGACCATCAAATGATGTCACACAAGTAGGCATCTACCTTTAGTCTGATGAATTGTATTTTAATTGACTAACAAAACCATGCTCCATTGAATATAAGCAGCAGTTGGGGTTTTGAAGTGTTTTGTCTGAGGGTTTTTTGTTGGTTTTTTTGTTGGGTTTTTGCCTTCCTATGAATAATTACACTTGTGCCACAGCTAGCTATGGCTGAGATGGACTCATGTTTCTAAATGCATTAAAACCTCTTGAGTCATTGTTCTGCTAATCCACTGGGGCTAAACCACAAGCAGTGGACGTAAAGAATATTTTTACTCTGGGTCAGATTGGCTGAACTTTGGGATTTTTTTGCTTCCTGTGAAGTAGGGAATTTGTTCCTGTTTCTAGGCTCATCTGGACATTTTTAATTCAGCTCCTCTACTCTTACAGGTGTCCAGATTTTCACCTGTGCTCTCCTTCCACGCTGGCCTGTTCCTGCATGTCTTATAGTTCTGGATGGGTTTGCTCTCGTTTAGATTCTACTCTGGACTCTTTAAAGTGCTGTGTAGTGGTGAGGTGGTGCGACGAAGATGTGGACCCTTGTAAATTAGACTTTTTTGTCTAATGTGGCACACATCATGCTGTTTACTGAGATCACAGAGAACTGGATTTGAGGGCTCACATGGTCCTCTTGAGCCCTCTGTTCCCGTATTCCCACAAAAGCATGCAATACAGCCAGCATAGACCTTGATCCAAAAATTCACTTAAGTCATAAATAATCATATTGCCATCAACGGCGTGAACTAAAGTTAGGCACGTGTTTGTCAAGGGCACATGCAGGTCAAGAAAGTATGAAATGAGGCCTTTCATAAGGTAGACATACTTGTAGGTGTTCTATATCTTCTGAATTATTTGCCAGAAAGGTTGTATTGGAGCTCATAATTTTTCCTGGAATATTTCCTAGGTCCTTGCAGAAGTGAAAGCAAATACAAGAAACCTAGGGAATTCACTGAGTTTCATACAAAACCTAAGAAGTCCCAAAGAGATTTTATTTTTAACACCATCTGGAAAAAGCCAGTTTCACTCCCTGTGTAAATTCCTGTTAACTCAAAAGGGTGATGGCATCTGTTTTACCTGCCCATTAATATCTTTGTGTGATGAGTATGAATACAGGGCATAAAAAAGAAGGCCACCGATAACAGGATAGAAAGCAAACCACAATATTACTTGAATCCATTCTGAAGATTTCTTGGGAGAGTTTCATGTTAGTCCAGCCTCTTCACACTATGTAAAAGGGATGAGGCAGCAGGAGGTGTTACGTAGCCATTGTTAAAACTTTGCTTCCATAGGAGGATAATTCCTCTGACTTAAAGGCCACAGAAAGCAGTCAAGAGTTTCCAGTCTGGAGGAGTCCTCCTAGGCCCTGGAAATGGTAGGAGTATATTCAGCATAGGGTGCAGGTAGTGATGCAGAACTGAGTGACACGTTGGTCTATTGGGCAGCATGAGATAAAGGAGGATGTCTTTTAGGTCTGGAAAACCTCCTAAATTATGCCTGGGGACTCTTAGTGTTTAATCATCCTCATAGCCATTGAGTATGACAGAATCTGCGTATTTCAGAGTCTAAGATCTAACCAGGAATCCTCATGTAAGGTAATAGCTAATGTGGGACCCTCTTAAAGTGTGATCCTTTACAAGCAGATGTTTTCATGTTTTCGCTTCCTGCTTATATGTTCCAAAGCTGTGTATCATCACAGGGAATGGAGGGCTGTTAAAGTTTGAGACCTGAGACCATCCCCCATCCTCTTAGTGTTTCTTCTCTCTTGACCAGTAGTTGCAGAAGTGGGAGGTGATGCATTAAATCTTGTTAATACTTTTTGTTTGTTTATCTTCACAATTCCAAGCACAACTATAGACTGGGCAGAGAATGGATTGAGAACAGCCCTGAGGAGAAGGACTTGGGGGTATTGATTGATGAGAAGCTCAACATGAGCCGGCAGTGTGCGCTTGCAGCCCAGAAAGCCAACCATATCCTGGGCTGCACCAAAAGAAGCGTGACCAGCAGGTCGAGGGAGGGGATTCTGCCCCTCTGCTCTGCTCTCGTGAGACCCCACCTGGAGTACTGCATCCAGCTCTGGGGGCCCCAGTACAAGAAAGACATGGAGCTGTTGGAGAGAGTCCAGAGGAGGGCCACGAAGATGGTCAGAGGACAGGAGCACCTCTCCTATGAAGACAGGCTGAGAGAGTTGGGGTTGTTCAGCCTGGAGAAGAGAAGGCTCCGGGGAGACCT
Source organism: Grus americana (assembly GCF_028858705.1). Taxonomy (NCBI): domain Eukaryota; kingdom Metazoa; phylum Chordata; class Aves; order Gruiformes; family Gruidae; genus Grus; species Grus americana. The sequence goes on along the minus strand of NC_072852.1, from coordinate 50,450,745 downwards.
TAGAGCAGCCTTCCAGTACCTGAAGGGGCCTACAGGAAAGCTGGTGAGGGACTGTTTATGAGGGAGTGTAGTGACAGGACAAGGGGTAATGGTTTTAAACTGAAAAAAAAGGTAGATTTAGATTAGATGTTTAGGAAGAAATCCTCTACTGTGAGGGTGGTGAGGCACTGGAACAGGTTGCCCAGAGAAGCTGTGGATGCCCCCTCCCTGGAAGTGTTCAAGGCCAGGTTGGATGGGGCTTTGGGCAACCTGGTCTAGTGGAGGGTGTCCCTGCCCATGGCAGGGGGATTGGAACTAGATGGTCTTTGAGGTCCCTTCCAACCCAGACCATTCTATGACTGATTCTATGATCCTTTCTATTTTGACATTGCATCTTGTATCTGCCATTCTTATGGTTGCACATAAAATTGGTTTAAGGAACAGATTCAATCTGACATCCAATTTTTAACCAGCGTTGCTCATAAATTGCACACAGTATGCATCAGTTTTAAAAGGAAAAGTCATGGATGTCCAAGGCTTATGAATTCCTTGCAGCTCCTGAATTCTCCTGGGAACTTGGCTTGTAACAATGTAGGCATACGTTTTCCACTTCCATTTTTCTATAACACTGACTAAGCCTCAGACCAAATTTTAAAACCAGATTTACCTTAAGGACATCATTAATTGCATCTGTTTATTCATTTTGTTAGAAAGTCAGCATTACTAAGCCTGACAGATTTTGCTCTATCTTTGATTATACTGATAAAGAGGACAATATTGCTGTACATAGATGGGATGAAGGGCAAGGTTTACTTTCCTAAATTTGCTATGGAATTTTGAATCTGAAAGCTGCAGGACCACTCTGTATGCCACTGATTTCCAGCAGAGTTGTGGTATCAACTTGCATTTTCATACACCAAAGTTATATCTTTGTCCTTTTCCTTTTCACATCAGTTTTCTCATCTCTTAGGCAACTCTTAGAAAACTTCAGTGACTGAGAATTTTGATGTCCTCCACCCAGGAACCAAATCAGTACAGATCTCTTCAAGGTGAATATCGGAGAAAGGACATCTTCTACCGGGAAAATATCTTTGATATGATATTTCTATCATATCAGGAAGTGTTTTACGTACAGACTGAGGCTGACCATAATTTCTGAGACTGAATTGATATTTTTGTTGCTTCTGGAGAAATGGGACATTTCTTTTTAGAAGCAGTGCTGATTTCAATCAACGCTAACAAAATATTTTATCAGCCTATTGAAATGCATGTGTGATGTTTAGTGCATATCTGAAGGAAAAATGGTTGCTATTGAAATTTTTGAGAGCTCAACGTTTTCAGCATCAAAACCATCAGGAAGAAACAAAGTCATATTGAAAAAAAATTTTTTGAGAGGGATCAATTAAGAATCTTTTCATAAAAAATGAAATAATAGTGCTTTAAAACAAAACTTGTCTGATAATACATTTGTTCATTTAAATTTTGGACTTCTGAGTATATTAAATTTATCTGCTGCTTTAAGATATTTAAGACTTTTTCTTATTCCCATGAAGTGAATAATCCTTTTCGTGGTTAGCTATGAACTTTAAAAAAAAAAAAAAAAAAAAAAACCCTTCTTCTTTAAAGGGAAATTAACCGTTAAAATTTCTCCATGTTTTCTGAGCTGTTCATATATATGCAGTACAGTGATCTGGTACCTGGATCTCTTGTACCTGATTTTGCAAGGGGAATTTATACTTGTTTGGTTGAAGCCTCATAAAACTGTAGTAGTTTAGATCCAGAAATTTCCATTCGCACATGAGTTTACACAAATTATTTCATTAAGAGCTTCCACTTCCATTTCACACAGAAATGATTGTGTGCCCATTTTTTTTTCACCTCTTGAATGCTGTAACTAATGCATTTTTAGCTCTAATGTATGTCATATGGGTGGAGGTTGACTTTGTGCTTTAAGAAGTAGCTGTGTTTCTCAGCTGCAGTCTGGGACAATGATCATCTTTTATTGAGCTGCTGTGCTTGTTCTTCCTAAACCAGTATTTCCGGAATTATGATCCTGACCTCAAGTCATGACACTTTGTCACTTTTTATTTGTGACTCTTACAGGGAATGCAAACCCAAGGGGAATTCAATTGCAGAAGTCAGGCTCACAGGTGGAAGCAAAATCAGGGTTTGCAAGGGAGCGGATATGACTGAACATGGTGGTGTGATTCCATAAACACCACTAGCAGGTGTTTATTTCCCCTATTCCTACTTTGCAGACTCAGTAGCAGCTTCTGTTTCAGCTAATTGTCTTTCAGAAGGATTTTCTGAGAAATTAAAGCCAGTCTATGATCAAGGATGTGCAGAAGCAGCAGAGAATGGAAAGCTTTTCTCTCGTCAGCTCAGACAGGAGAGAAATTGTGAGATCAATTTCCACACAGGATGGACTTGTCAAGTTTACCTGCATACTCTTCCAGAATTTCTTTGTTCCCTCTCATCAGGAAATCAAACCTTCTTAAGTGGTTCCTTTGTGGACTGGCTTTGGTGTTCCTTGGCTGCGACAGTCCGCCCACAACATTCATTACAACCAAATGTTATCAACACATAGCCTTTAAGTTGCTAGAATACATTCTGCTTACCATTTCAAATCCAGTTTAAAAACAATGCAATGCTGATAGTTTGGGAAAGTTCGGGTGCATGGAAGAAGTTTATTTTGATAGACAGTGAATGCTTTTTTACTTGCCTGGTTTTAATTTAATTTTACTTATTTTTGGGACCCTTCACTAAATGCTGTTCCTTTGAAATTAAACATAAATTAAGAGGTAAATTTCTCTGCCAATTCTGAAGTTCAGTGATACCTTCTCAATTATGTGACATATTGGTCTGTAGTTTATCATTTTCTGGCAATGTTAGGATTTGCAGTGTGGCTGATAACCAATGCAGTAAACATATTATCCTAAGAATCAATCCTGAGTGTTCTTGCTTTATAGGTATTAGACCCATGGGATAAATTAAGTAAAACCAACATAAAAATGTATATAACTTGAAGGCAAGTTAGGTAATGTAAATGTTGTTATATTTGCATTTCCTATTCTTTGGCTTGATTCACCTCAAAATCTGGGAGGGCATTTAGAAGATTCCCTTCGCAGTATCATTCTTAATGCTTCCAATGTTATAATGTAATTTACGGTGAAAAAGAAAGATGGAAAGAAAGCAGGAAGTAGAGGATTTTTGTCTCAGAAAGAACATTTATATGATCTGATATAGTGAGGACTGTCGGTTAAATTGTACCTTGCATAGCTTTTCCTAAGGCAGGAAGGATACCAGTTAAAGAATTATTCCTAAAATCCCATAACTTTAAACAGAACGTTGAATTGAAGCAGTGTTATTTCCAGAGAAAAGTAAATATTTAAGAGGTCTATTACACATAATAACATATCCTGCTGGTAGAGGTAGTAAGTTTAACAATGCTTGGAAAAACCTGTCTTGCATGCTATAAATTGATGACATGGTTGTTTATGCGGTGGATTGGCCAGCAGAGGAAGTCAGCCTGCGGTTATCCCGTAGTCTGCAGTTGGAAGCAAGGTCTTCCCAAACTCGCGGAGGGTGGGTGAGCCTGCTGCTGCTGCACTTCTGCAGTGCTACGGGCTGCTCTTGCAAGCACGCCAGTAAATAGGTTAATTAAAGGACATAGGCTTAGGTAGCATTTAATTATTAAAAACGAAAAAAAGCTACTTCATTTCCAATGTGGTATGTCAATTATCTATTTTCTAACAGAGAGGGTTTAACATTTCTGATTTGGAAATAGTAGGTCTGATGGTTTAGTATGCTGTTTATCTGATCAGGTCATCCCACTAATGCCAGCAGATATATGGGGGGGTGAAATCGGTGTAAGAGAAGAGCTGGTACCATAAATTTTTTAAAAAAAATAATCCCTAGCTTAAGTGCCCAGTGACTACCATAAATTTCAGCTTCCTCATTTTCTTTTAAGTGAGCTTTTTCTCCTGCCTGTGCTTTGTAGAGTAAAATGTGGTGACTTAAAGCCATAAGGCTGCGAAAGCGGAAGACAAACTACAAGAAAATAAAAAATACTGGGTTTTAATTGTCATTATTTTTAAACTGTTCAGTGATTTTGAAAGCAGAGGTTGATGGTATCTCCTATCACTTTAGTTGCAAAAGTAAACAACTATAAAAGATTTGTGAAATTTTCTCTGCAAACTTTCACGATTCTAAAAACCTGTGTATGTAACTTGGGTAATGCCAATTCATTGTATATATTCTGGCTTTTTTTTTTTTTTCATGGTATATATGCACGTATTTCTATATTCACTTTGGTTAAAAATATTTCTGTATATGTATTTCATCCTTTGTTCTTTAGGAAGATTTCCTATCCAGTCTTTGTCTGTATAGATACATATTCAGTCAAAACAAATACAGGAAACAAGAAATTAAAGTGTTAAAGATTCTGTTGTGCAATACCGTTCATCCTTGTCTTTGCTATGAACCTAACAGCAAAAGCTATCAGGTCAGGGTATTTTTTATGTCTGTGAGTGTAGTCTGTATCTGATCTTTGCTCTTTCCTGAAAGGGTTTGGTTTAAATAATCCCAGCAGTACAAACTCTCACATTCAGAGTTTTCTATTTTAGTTCTCCTTTCAAGAGAATTACTGCAGTTTAAACCTGCATCTTGCTCTCTTTCATAGTGCAAAGCTGTGTGGTTACAGGGGAAGGGTCATGAAGCACATCAGCTCTGTCTCTTAATCTTCTTATAAACCCTAACAGATTTTGAAGATGAAATTTGGCAAATGTTAATTGTATGTGCAGAATTCATGCTGGGAAAATCTCCTTCAGAAAAAAAAAAATAAAAAAAAAAAAGGAGAAGAAAAAAAGCTGAGTGCACAGCCGGACTGTTATGTAAGATGTTTATTTCTATCAAATCTAGCCCAGTGGAGGCTATGCAGAAAATAGGCCAAAGCTGCAGAGTCGTGACATCATAACATCATCAGAAAGGTCAAAGAAAACATTGGCACACTGAGAAATACTAGTTTATAGTACTGGTCATTTTGCTCTACATTTGATATCTTTTTTTCCCCTACATATTGGAATAGAGCCTGATAGTGGTAAGCAAGCCTGGGCTGTTTTAAAACTTCCAAAGAAACATGTTTGTGATAGCACACAGCAGCATAGGAACATGGCTGTGAGAACTACTCATTGTTTTGATCATGAAACTGAAAACCAGAAAAAAACAAAGAAAAAATTTGGTAAAATGTGAAAAGTTGCATTTAGCTAAAATTTGACTTTGGAATTTTGTCTTAAGACATTGAAAAGTTTTGCATGTAGCACATCTGAATGAATCTACTGATTCCTTAAAAAAAGTTAACTTTTTTTTTTTCCTCAGTCAGTTCAAAACCAAAATAATGAATTCATTTAAATGTCATGGAGCTCTTTTTTTTTTTTTTTTTCTGTTGAATAACCTCATGATTAGAAACGTTTCTCCAGCTCTCATTGTATTGTTGTCAGGCTCAGATTGGCACTGATGCACAGTTGCTGTTCTGTTCTGTCCTTGAGGAATTTACAATTTAGCTAGGCATCCTGTTACATTCACATGGATCGCCTCTTCTCATGTTATGACTAAAGTGAGGCATATATATGCTCAAGTACATAACAAATTCTACACAAAGTAAACATTTTTAATCCAGATTTATTTTAACTTTCATGCCTTTTCATACTTGTGGCTAGATTTAAAAAAAAACCCAAAACATCCAAAACAAAATCAGACAACTCTCTTCTCCAAAAGATGTTAGTATATAGACAAAATTGCCTGAGTATAATAGTTCTAACTAGTTTCTTACATACTGGTTAATGCCCACTTTTTAAATCAATTTTGTTTTCTTATATGCTGTATATAATCAAAACAAATGTCAGGGGCATTTTAAGTGATCATATGTAGGTATCTTGGCTTGGCTATGGAGGAAGGTACTGGTAATCCACGTTTTATCTCCTGCCCTGTGTGAAGTAAGTTATTTCAAAAAAGGAAAGAACGTGATGCCAGTAGGGTTGCAGGGCCACAGGCAGGACGAAGGCACCTATGTAATACCCACTAGATGGCTTGCTGATCAAGAAATAATTAAAAACATTTAATCTATGTTTGGGGTTTGTTTTTTTTTTCTCGATTTTAGCTACACAGATTGGGTGACAGTCTTCTGCAGACTCTCCAAACAGAAATTTGGAAACCAACCTTAACAGCAGATTGTATTTGCCTCAGCTTGTGTACATGAGGGCAGGAGCAAGCAACAAGGCTGAGGATTCATCTGACCAAGTGTAGATACCTACAGCACAGTTGCCATGTAGGCTGTTCGCCAGATTCATGAAGAGAAATAGGCACTGCCAGAGAGCATTTTTTCTCATCCTAAAGTAGACTTCCAAAACAGGTCAGACAAAGCATGCCATAAAATGTCTACTTCTACATTGCTGCATGAGGGGAACCCTGGGTGACTAAAACACAGGAACTGCACTGCAGATGTCTGAAGTCAGATGAAATTAATCTAATCCCAAATCTCCTTTTGCACCGCTGTCCCTTCTGGGACAAGGAGTCAACAGGGCTTCTCATATGGAAACTTCTTTCAGGCACATATTTTTGTGTGCGTTTGTATGGCGCCTGGCTTGACTACTTCAAGGCTTTGTTCATATGGTGCACCATCTGCCTCCCAGGGATCCTTATCTCGGGGATGGGGAAATTTTCCAGTGGCAGAACCACCCAGCTCCAATGCTCAGTATTTTTACATTGACTTCTGTGATTAACAAAAATTTTTGAGCCAAAAACCCCCTAAAGATTTTATTAGCCTGAACTTTAATTTATGATGGTAAATTTTTAGCTGAGTACTTTAAGTCTTCTTTCAGGGAATGCAACCTACTACTGCTTGCTTACTCACTGATGGGCACTTAGGTACATGAGATGATCCCACAGGCACCTGCAGAATTATGCCTACCGGTCTGTGCCGCCTTCGCAAACTAGAGGATCAGTTTGTGCTCTTGTTGAGAACCTCAAGGCACATAGTGTTTGCAGTTTTATACCCTGTTTGTAACTTTATACCTCCGGCGGCACACTTGTCGCAACTGAAGAATGGAACCTGTAGATAACGGCACAAAAACCTTATTTAACTCCCATGAAGCCATCTGGCCGGTAAGTCCTAACGAGCTGTGATGCGTAAGCCGATGCCCAGGGCTGATGCTGGACTCTGAAGGCGGTAGAGGAGGTGCTTTCAGCCTCAAAGCAGTTCAGGTAGCTCAGCCTTCTTTTTTGCTGCATTTCTTCTTCATTACAGACTGAATACTTGTCCCACAAAGGTTAAAACTTTGTACGTCAGGAAAATCAGTTCTTGATTTATCGTCATTTACTTTAGCTCTGTCCCTTGGCTAACTTCCAGTGGGATTTATTTGATTAGGGTATAAATGAGACAAAATGGAATTATAATAGGCATTCAAACAAAACCAAACTTTGTCATGATTATTCTGTGATTTATAGCTGATATCCAGAGGACAGAGGAACACTAATCAAAAGAGGAAAATTTTGCACATAAAAGCCAGACAATCCTGATGTAATCAAAATTGAATCAAACAAATGACAATTCAAATTAGCCAACATCTATTTTTCTCTTTTCCTTCCAGTGAGTGAATGACTTTCAACCTAGAAAGGGTTTGAGATGATTACAAATTTAGGTCTGCTGCCCTTTTATGCTTTAAATTAGTTTGATATTTTGAATGTATTAATCTTGCCTCTGTCTTAAACCACGACGGCTTTCACCACTCTGTATAAATAGCTCATTCTGTGCTGAATTACAATAAGCACAAGAACTTACTGCTTTTTCAGTAGGTGTGAAGTGTGTATTCACAAAAAAAAAGCTTTAAATCAAACTGTTGTGTGCATTTTCTTGACAGTAGTGGAATGACCAGTATCTTCATGTTAGGCTTTTCAGAAGGATGCTCCTGATAACTGTTTTTTCCTTTCGAGTTCCCTCAGCTGTTATTTTGCTGACGAAGCAAAATAACTTTTCTGAACAATATGAGCATACTTTGAAGACCTTATGTATTGAAAGGCTGCAGATCTTCATGCTTGCCCTTTCAATTTTTATGTGAGTGACAGTGAAAGCTGGGCCTGATAAAATTATTAAGAGGTTTCACTCTGTTATCTAGTGTTGCCTTTTCATCTTCTCAACCTCTGCACATCATCAAGATTAATGTTTCAAGTTACAGAAAGCTCTATTGTTGGAGCTTTCAGATGGCAGCTATAGATGAGATTTCCCAATATTGATCCCCTCTCCCCCCATTTCTTTTCTTTCCCTGTCTGAATCATATCTGTCTGAATTATGAGCCAGCGCAGGTTTTTTGCTCTGGTAGATTGCATTAGAATCATGTAGCACTGGGCTTTGGGTTATCGATTAGCAGCAGACTGACTCCACTGTTAACCAGACATTTATTCTTCTGCCAGAGACATCTCCATTCACAAATACCTGTGTGGAGACACAGAACCTGCTGCACTGCGGGGAAAGCTGCGCTGCCATTGTTTGAATGGATGTTAGCAAAAGGACCAAAACTACTCTCTGTCTTTGATGCCCATCAGAACTGACATAGACATCGTTGAGCCTCTTTTGACAGGAGGTGTGCATGTTCGGAAGGACTAAGTAGCCCTCAGATCTGTTTCAGGTCTTTGCTTCTATGATAAACAAGTAGGGAAACCAAGCGCTCCATGATTTCTGATACAAGCATAGTGATGTAAATGAGATCACATTTTGGGAAACTTGGCCACGACTGCTAGGATTGGTTCACAAAAAGAATTAAACATGGCAGCATTCAATCTCATTTTAAAGTGCCTTTTTGTCTGTCAAATCTGGAGGTGACTCACCACATCATGCATGGAAATGCAAATGCCTTTGATGGATTCTTATGGTGGGGGTGTGCATGCAGCACACAGTAGTATGCGGTACTGATTGACCAGCAGAATGTTATGTTATTTACCAGAGCAATTTTTTGTCTTACATTGTTATTTTAAAGGGGTCATCCACAGGTGCCAACATTTTAAGGCAGGAATGTATGCAGAACTCTAATTTTATAAAGCCTGGAAGTCATGCATTGGAAAGGAGAGTCAATATTTTAGTATTTTAATGAAACATGGCTGAGTTATGAAACATGGCTGAGAAAAAATAACGAGACTTTAAGATATAAACCAACATAAAGCAGTACAGGTACAACGGGTACAGCTAAATGACTAAGACTCTTTCAAATACAGTTTAAGATATCTGGTATATAAAGTACAGCAAGTGACAGAATTCCTCCATGTAGTTCACTTATTTCTCCTTCTGAGGAAGAGCAGTAGAGAAGACAGATTCATGTAGTGCAGTGAAGTGCCAGCCTTGGAAGAACAGCTACCTGCATCTCCTTGCATGGAGAAAGATAGGACATGCAAGAAGATAGCTCCAACTCAGAGGTGCTGGATTGCCTTCCAGAGCTGCCCCTATTCCCTACGGATAATTTAGGACATACACAAGAGGCAACAGTGGAAAGTCCCAAGAAAGGAAATCCAGCTGGGTTACAGAACAAAACCTCTTCAGGATGAGGGTGGTTAAGCACTGGAACAGGGAAGCTGTGGGTGAGGTCCTGACAAAATTCACTTCACTTTGAAGTTAGCTCTGCTTTGAGCATGTGGTGAGACTAGATGCTGGACCAGAGACCTCCAACTAAACCCCAACCTCAGTCTTCCTATGGTTCTGTGTACTCTTAGCTTAGGTACTCTGCCTCCACCTCTCATCCCAAATCTTCCTCTTTTTACAGTAGTACTGATCCTGGACATATTTACAGAGGTACTTGGTCACTGATCTGGCTAAGAGTATTTGTATGCATAAAACTAAGCATATTCATGGAACAGGGCTATATATATGTGAAAATTGGTACAATCTTTTCCCTATCCTACCTTTCCCCATTCCACAAATACTTCAAGAGTTTTTAAATTTTATTTTTGCCAACTCCCATTTCAACTGTTATATTTCCATATTGCTTTGTCTTTCTAACCAATTTCTGTCTTCCTTCCACTGAGACTGTAGTTGCCACTGATACAGAAATAAAAAAATCTGATCTTTTTCTATGGCCATCAAGAAAACATCTTGAAAATGACTGAAAAAATGACATTCTTTTTCATTCCTGAGAAGTGACTTGCAATTTTCTAATAGGAAAGATAACTGATTGAATGATCTCTGTCGATGTTCAGAGACTGCCACAGAGATGAGTCACGAGAACTGGCAAATGCAACCTTCGAAATACCAATAAGCTGTTCGTCCCCTTTCTGTTTGTCATTACACTAACTGAATTGTTACATTGATGCAATTTTCATATACTAGCATTGTCCTTTCCAACATTACTCTCCACACAAATTGTATTTACTACTGTACTTCAAATGGTCAAAAGTATATTATGTATTTTAAATGTTACTGAATTTTTTTACCAGAGGTGGTAAAAATCCATACAGCCTCTGACAAAATCTGCAGAGCCTTGCAGGACCAAGTTAAATTTACTTAGCTACATAAATTCAGTAGAAAGCATATTTTCAGCTATATGGAGGCCAATGCATGCAATTTTGGGAATGCTAACTGTAAGAGACTGCACATACTCTTCTCATAAAAATATATCCATATATGTGTGTCTAATTTTACCCTTAGTACATACTCATCTTTTCTTCGAAAGATTGTGAAGGAAGAGCAATTGATACTATTTATTGACTTTGGTACAGGCCAGATAAAAAGACAATGGACTGGCTGAGCTGCCAAGCTCAACAGGTTGTGATCAGCAGAATGAAGTCCAAATGGAAGCCAGTCACTAGTGATGCACGCTGGGGGTCGATACTGCGGACAATACTGTTGAAATTCTTCATTAATGATCTGGATAGTGGGACTGAATGTAGCCTCAGCATGTTAGCAGATGACACAAAACTGGGAGGAGCAGTTGATACACCAGGTGGGTGTGCTGCCATTCAGAAGGACCTCAACAGGTACAAGAAATGGGCTGACAGGAGCCTCATGAAGTTCAACAAAGGCAAATACCAAGTCCTGTACCTCAGCAGGAATAACCTCATGCACCAGTAGAGGCTGGAGGCAAGCTGGCTGGAAGGTAGCTCTGCAGAGAAGGATCTTGGTGTCCTGGTGGACAACAAGCAGACCATGAGCCAGCAATGTGCTCTTGCAGCAAAGATGTCCAACAACGTCCTGGGCTGCACTATGAATACCTATGGGTTGAAGGAGGTGATCCTTCTGCTCAACTCATATCTGGTGAGACACAGCTGCAGCGCCAGGTCCAGTTCTGGAGTCCCCAGTAAAAAAGAGACAAAGACATACTGGACCAAGTCCAATAAAAGGCCAGGAAGATGATTAAGAGACTGGAGCATCTCACATGCGAGGAGAGGTTGAGAGAGCTGAGATTCTTTAGCCTGGAGCAGAGAAGGCTCAAGGGGATCTTATCCATGTGTGTAAATACCTGATGGGGGGAAGTAAAAAGATGGAGCCTGGCTCCTCTCAGTGGTGCCCGGTGACAGGACGACAGGCAATGGGTGCAAATTCGAATATAGAAAATTCAACTTAAACACAAGACAATTAGGTTTTACTCTAAGAGTGATCAAACACTGAACAAGATTGCCCAGAGAGGTTGTGGAGTCTCCATCCTTGGAGATACTCAAAACCTGACTGGACACAGCCATGAGTGATCTGCTGAAGCTGATCCTGCTTTGAGCAGGGGGGTCTCAGTAGATGATCTCAACCATTCTCGGATTCTCTGTTATTCACAAATATCCAAGAGCAGTGGTTGGCATAGTAATGAACTTAGGCAATATGATAAAGAAATTATCTAAAAAACTTGTAAGCTAGCTACTCCATGTAATTATGGAAGGCAATTGTTTGGCATGCTCATTAAACAGCTGGATCTATATGAATTTCAAAACAGACCTGTGCAACAGACTAACTGTTCTTCAAAATAGGGCATACATAGTCTTAAAAAGAAAGGTAGAGCAAGGACATAGAAAAACTTCATAGCTATTCATTCAAGTGACTAAATGTAGAAACTCATGACATATAGACAACTATTTTGAAATATTATAAAGGCTAAAAAGACATAAAACAACAAGAGAATTTAAGAGTTGAAGAAACCATTCTTTAGAGAAAAGTCCTGGAAAATACATTGATGTGATAGACTATGCCTACCTTTTGAGAGTTTTTTGCACCAGACCATGCAATATAATGGAAAATTATATCACTTCCACAGAATTCTCTGGGATCCTTCAGAAAATCTAGACAAAAAATTTCATGTTCTATTAAATCTGAAAGATATTTAGTATCAGTGATATTTAGTATCACTGAGCCATACTACTTATCTCACACCATTCAGATCCTCAACAGTAATGTGAACATTCATTTATTTTATTTTTATTATTTTTAGTTTTCTTTTACTTTCACTGGATAAAAAAAAGGAACTCCCAGTAATGATAAACTCAATTCAGAGTTGTGTCTAGTTACTAGAGCATGCATTGTACCTGTCATGGTCTTTTAGGCCTCTCAGAACTAACAAATGCTTTTAGCCTTTGTGACTCCTTATGGAGAGTGCATATATTACTGTCTGTTTTTATACCCATTTCATGGGGGTGCAGTTCTTTTTTTACTCTCTGGTATTCTCTCTGAGGCATAATAGCTAAAATCACTATTTAACTTCACTTCTAGTGCGGGCTGGCTATGAAAGACCAGAGATACAAGAGAGATCTTTTAAAAAAAATATGATTGGCTTAAGAACTTTCTTTCAAAAGTAAAATAAAATTAAAAATATAAATAAAATAAAATAATAAAAATAAAATAAAATAATAAAAAACCCACCCACTGTTGTACCAGTTCTTCTGAAAATGTGCTTAACAGTTTTGACAGATATTTGACGATCAGGCAGGTATGCAATTATCACATTGGTGGAATTACACAGAAAGTGCATCATCCTATTGTGTAAAAGTCTGACATGCTTCCCCAGACACAAAGGACAGAGCCTATCTGCCAGCCAAGCAATCACTGTAAGTGAACTTCAGGCTTTCATGTGCACCTGTGGTTGGTATTGAAGAGCATTTTAGTGCTGTACATGCCGTGGTTTAGCTGGTCTGTACCTTCCCTTGTTGAGGAATTCTGACATTAATGAAATGTCTTCCACTAAATCTAAACCAGTTCTTACCCTCTGTAAGAGAATCAGTATTTATTTTTGCAGAAAAACAGGTATGTCAGAGATCATATGATGCAAGGCAACTGATATTGAGAAAAAAAATCCAGACTATGTAATGGCTGCTCATTCTTCAGTTTGAATTTTCTCTAACAATCGTCAGTTAAGTCTAAGAATTTGGTATCAACCTCTTTCTTCCTTTGTATTATGCAAAGCTCTACTACCCATTAAAAATCGTAGTGTTATGGTAAAGAGAGAAGCTACATGAGACTTCAGCAGGTGCTAGATTTTCCTCTATAAAACTGCACTTGTTCAGGAGGGCTTCAGTTACACTTTAGCAGGATGTTATTTATGTACATGTATTTCTCCTCTAAAAGTTTGCAAAGGGCAAACTAGGTAATGTGATTAAGTGGCTGAACACAGTAAAGGTTCCAAAAACTAGGTCATTATTGAGATTAACGACTGGATTAAAAGGATTTAGGAGAGTGGTAGGATTTTGATTTGCATATTACTCCAAAGACCTTTGACTTATGTAAAGCCTCCTCTTAAAGACTATCAAGCCAAGTATTACATCAAGCAATTTAGTTGTTGCAAATTACTCTTGCCTGTTTTTTGACCTTGTGTGTATTACCCATATTTCGACAGTGGAATTATTTTCTCATAATTCAACACTTGGATTGCTCCTTTGGATGTGGCAAATGCAGGGGGAGCACTAATGTGAAAGAGATAAGTTGTAAAATAATTAAATCTTATTAAGTATAAGCTATGGGATTCTTGAAGGATTTCACCTGAGAGTATTTTAGCTGGCTGCTAAAACAGGAGACCTTGTTTAACAGCAGATTCTAGCAATTCAATCAAAATTGAGTCTCCATCAAAAGCCTCACAAATTTATTTAGATTAACCTTTGTGCCACTCTACAAGAGTATACACAGCTGTTTTGGTATATGAAAAATATCTAAGAGCTCAAGCCTATAACTGCTTTGGGAAATTAAACTGGAGGGTCTGCATGGCTGAGGTCACCCATTTAGCATCAGCTAAAGGAAAAAATTAGTTTTAGGGGTTGCTTAGTATAAAAATCCCTCCACTGACAGCATGTGTTTGTGTCTCAGCCTCTGTGAGAAGGCTATATATGTTTCAATGTATGAAAGGAGGGGAGGTGCTTCTGTGGGGCAATTTAGCACAAACAAACGTGGTGGTGGGAAAGAGGGCAGGTGACATTCTGCAGACAAGTGATTCTGTACGACACGACACTTGTGACAATAGGCAAAATAGGCAAAAAGCTTTCAATACACCACAGGGCTAGAAAAGGTAAATAATTTTAGGATTTTCAGCACAAACTTGGTAAATGATGGCAAATACTTGCAGATCATATTTTCATAAATCGTATTCTTCATATATTATCCTGTCACTTGTACCCGAAGAGCACTCTATTTTTATAAACCTTTAACCTGGCAAAAGCTCTCATCGTTTTACTGCTCTGCTTTTAAACAGTATTAATTTAAAATGTCAGTCTCCACTGGCCCATCAGAGTCGGGATGATGTCATTTCAGAAACTCCCTCAATCACCGTCAACCTCAAAAAGTACAATTTCTAGTCAAAAATACTAGCAATACTGATGTGCCTGAAAAAAAAAAAAATATGTGGTATATGGGATCATTATTTCATTTAAGTGATTCATGTACCTAGGTTAAGCACAACATGAGTGTGTTTTTTCTGGGTTCAGGGGGACAGATTTCCCACGTAAATCAATCAAGTATACAGTGAGTAAATGAATATAGAGTTAAGGCCAAGGAATGGTGCAATATGATGAGTTTAGATATATCATTCAGGAGTTGTTCTAGTGTCAAGATATAGTTTGTGCAATGTTGTATGAGATTATTAGTAACTTTTAGATTTTAAAAAGCACAAACCAAAACATACAATTCTAACATATAGAAAATAACACAGCTGTTCTGTAAAGGCAGCTTCAGCTCTAACAAACTGTAACTTTCAACATTTTCTTCTGTCAGGACCTTTATGGCAGAATTATGATGAGGAACACAGCTTTTCCACCTCCTGGCTTCATCCACTTAATTTTGCTTGCAGTAGAGCTGGGTTTCTATTTCTACAGCATTCAGATTTCATCAAATGTTTTCTCCACTCTAAAAATGTTATTCTTCTTCCTTTCCTTAAGCCCTTTTCCACTGTAATTACAGAAAACAACATTTTCAAAGTGCATTGTGAAATGGTGTCATTCATGTAGAAAACTCCAAGAGAAAAACACCACATTTTTAAATCTGGTCTCTAAGGTCCCAAGGCTGGAAGGGAATAGAGGCATAGAAAGGGACAGAACAAAAGCTGATGTGGTAAATTGACCTGACTAATGTCTATGGTTCTGACCAGGTGTTAGATTTTGATCCCAGTATTTTTTTTCCTCTGTTTTACTTAATTAATGGCTCTTGACTTCAAAATGTGAGGATCACAACACGAGCTGCCTCAGTTAAAGACAAGCAGCCCAATATCCAAGATGCAGATTTAGCTTCTCTGTATTGTTTGCTTATCTTCTCCTGGAGTCTTGGCTGTAACGTCTTCAGGAGAGGTGAAGAGCTTGCCCTATCCAAAAATGCGTGTAACCTGATGGAAAAGGCCACCACTTCAGGAGCAAGAATTGTGCCTTTGAACCTTGTTAGACTGAGGAGATGTCCAGCCCAGGAACCCTACACATCCTGGGAAAATGCCCTTGCCACTAAGCTGTAGTATTAGAAGTAATTTGTAGTGATAAGTTGTTGCAACTACCTTTTATGAAGAGTCACATCTTGTTGATTTGCTTTGGACATGTTGTGAGGATAGCTAGCAGATTACTCCCTTGAGGGAATTCACATTGAGAAGTGCCAGGTTGCTGGATTCCCTTCAAGTTTGAATGGAAGATAGATGCTGAAACATCCAACCGCAACACTCGTGGTCCTGTAGAAAACAGAATTTTAGCTGCCAGTGAACCTTAGAAGCCAAAGAGGCACCTAGAGAGGTAGAAAATATCTGAGTAAGGGATCTGGGGCTGTAATATTTAAACCTGATTTTGGTGTTTAAGAGCCTTAATGCAGTCTTTTAGAAAGACCTCATGTTTGGAAGGCCCAGCACGTTAGAACAGAAGTGTGGTGACAGAGTGAGCGCCCGTCCCACAGGTTCTGTCCAGCCCTCCACAGAGGGGTGACGGTGCTCCTTCAGCCGGCCCTGCCTGCGGGTCCTGGGAAGGGCTGAGCGAGAGCCTCCCCACGCACACCCTCTGACTGCCTACAAGCAGTTAGGAGCAAACAAGCACATATCAGTGGATTGTACTAGTTCATCACAACTGACATAAACATGTTTATTATTATCTACTCTTGGCTTCGGTAGCTGTTTCTTGCTCCAGCAGAGGTTTCTGTTTAAGAAAGGATTCAATGATGTTCCCTACAAAACGAGGAAGAAGTTACTAAGCAAGGTTTCTTTAACTTTTGGGGATCAAAAAATTGTTTCAAAGCAAGTGTTTCAAGGCACAAAATCAGGATAATTTTAAGAGAAGATTAATTGTTCATTCATTACTAATTCTTATTTGCAGAATCTGGAAGGAAGGAGCCCTGAAAGAATAATTAGTAAACATCAGTTATAATGATACTGCAGAACAGCATAAGTTCATAACTCTGGAGTAAAGACACCTTCCTCTAAAATAGTCAGATGGAAGCAGATTCCTGGTTTCTCTCTGGCTGTTTCAGGCCTCTAAGGCAGTGAAAAGTGGCTGTGTTCTGCCCAAACACAGGCAGTGGAGAAAATAAATTCCAGAAAGAAGCTCTGTGTTGCTGTATAATTAGTGAAGTCAAAGTGTTTGCCCATTGATGGCCTAAGCAGCTTGGCTAATACAGCTGATGAAGATGCACTCAGAAAGGTTGCTACCAAAAGAAAAAAAAAAATTAAAAATTCCAGGTACTACTTGAAAATTCTTATACTTCAACCAATTGAAATTAAAATCTCTTATGTGTAGAACAAGGAGACGAAGAAGACATTCTTGGATGATTTTTTTTAATGCAAACAAATTTTCTTTTAAGAAGAAACCACTTGAAGTGACAAAAAATTGATGCAATATCTCTAGTTTCACTTTCACACAAAAATAATTATAAAATTTAAAAAATCAGATGTGCATACCATAAACTTCTGCAGGTCAGCATAAGAAGAACTATAGATCACAAGGACTGTGCAGTACTATTGGAAGTTTAAGATTTGGACTTCCCAGTAGTTCCAGCAGATCTCAAGCAGCCCCGAGATCTTGATTCCTTATTCAGGCATATAGACATAAAAGGCCAGCTTTTCCAAGATTCTCAAGATAGCTTGTGAAGATGCCAACAGAAAATTGTTGGTAGAAGCCAAACATGTCTGTATGGCTTTAGGAGGTTTATTGATGTTGTTTTGGAATGGTGGAGTTTTTTTCTTTGAGGTTTTTTTTGTGTGTGTGTGTGGTTTTGTTTGTTTGTTTGTTTTTGCTTCATAGAATCATAGAATCACAGATTGGTTTGGGTTGGAAGGGACCTTAAAGATCATCTAGTTCCAACCCCCCTGCCATGGGCAGGGACACCCTCCACTAGACCACATTGCCCAAAGCCCCATCCAACCTGGCCTTGAACACTTCAAGGGAGGGGGCATCCACAACCTCTGTGGGCAACCTGTTCCAGTGCCTCACCACTCTCACAATGAAGAATTTGTTCCTAACATCTAATCTAAATCGACCCTCCTTCAGCTTAAACCCATTACCCCTTGTCCTGTCACTGCACTCCCTCATGAACAGTCCCTCTCCATCTTTCCTGTAGGCCCCTTCAGGTACTGGAAGGCTGCTCTAAGGTCTCCCCGGAGCCTTCTTTTCTCCAGGCTGAACCACCCCACCTCTCCCAGCTGGTCTTCATAGGAGAGGTGCTCCAGCCCTCCGATCAGCTTCGTGGCCCTCCTGTGGACTCTCTCCAATAGCTCCATGTCTCTCTTGTACTGGGGAGACCTAAATCCCACAGGTATCTACAGGAACATTTGGAAATATTAAATTGTGGCCCTGAATTTCTTCCCCAAACAGCTTCCACTCTAAAGATAGGATTCACCTACCTTTACCTATATAGTAGCTGGTCATCTACTCCAAGCTAGACAGCTGTATTCCCTCTAACAGGTAGGTGGGTAGCCCACTTCCAGAGGGCAATTCATTCCAGTCTGGCTAAGTTACCTTTTTTAGGATAAACTGAATCACCCTCAGGAAGTTCCTGTCACTCTCCATTGACTTTCACTTAGACTAGATTGTTAACTTCTAGATGGCTAAAGTTAGATGAGTCCCATCTGAAAGGACAATGTTTAAATGATGAATTGGATAAACACGAATGTGACAAGGAAGGACAAGATAAGGGTTTTTTAAAATACATTTTAGAATTAATCAGCACAGTGTGTAACCCTTATCAAATCAGCACCAGAAACTGCATTTTTTTACTAATCTAAGTGTTCATCACTTCAATAGTTGCAGTGCAGAAGAATATCTGTTAGTAGGAGGAAGCTGGAATCTGCCACTCAGATTCAGCCTGCTAGTCAGAGAAGTCCTTGTATTACAGAAATCAATTAAATTGTCTGTCCTTTCTTTTAACAAGAGGTAATTCAGATTACAGACTATTTCCATCAGGACAGGCTGACATATAAACTTAACTTAAAGTGGTGTGATCATATTATATTTTGAATACACAAACAAACATGCGCATTTCTCCACGCAAATTCCAGATGCAGAATGGAGTGACTTCCAAAAATAATTACATAATTCTAATTTTCTCATCTTATTACAGAGTGTACATACTTGGTATCTAAATTGTATCTAAAATGTTGGAAGAATGAGCAAAAGCATCATGAATTTTTTTATTTCACATGATGCTGTAGCTGCGCTTATACTACAGAGCAATGTGTGGATCTCTATGATTCTCTGTGTGAATTCTGGCTGCAGTATATCCCCATTCATCCCAGTGTCCTCTAGCAGGAAAACTGGATGCTCACGGTGCTCTGATATGCTCCAAGAGGTTTCAAAATCAGCAAACAGAACAACATGGCACAGCTCAGATTGCACCCACTTCACAGCACAGACACTACCAGTGAGAGCTAATTAAGTATGTTGTAATTAAAATAAAGCGAATTCACTAGTGCTGATTAACTGAAAACAATAGATGTGGCTTTAAGTTGGAACTGCATTGTTAAATGTCCAGCAGAGCAAGCTCGTGAGCCAATTCTACAACTGCCTATATTATACTTATTCCTTGCTGCTGTCCTGGTGAAGTGCTCCCACTTTGAGTTTGCAAAAATCCTTCTCTTCCCTTTTTCCTTCCCTTTTCCCTTCCCTTCCCTTCTTGCCTTTCTCCCTTTCAAACAGCAGCCATTATATTCGAAGAGGAAAATATCAATACAGGTCACACATCTTTCTTTTATTTATGGACTAATTCAATTACCTCAGGTGAATTACTGTTGTTTCCAACTATGTCTTTTAACACTTCCCACAAGTGATTTATATTGTGGGATTTACAGTCCACTAATTTTACTAGCCAGTGTCTGAGAGATTGTTTTACAACTGAAAAATCTCTGAGATATAGAAAATTCGTTGTAGCCTGATATCTGATCACACTGCACAGTTGAAATACAGCCTTGGGCAACCACCATCATCTCGCACATTAGAAGAGCATCTTCTGTGGCTCTGCATTCTCTACGCGGAGATCTACAGTGTGATCCAAAATGTCACCTACGTGCCTAAAGAAAAAAAAATCCAGCAGGATTAGATGATATCTAGACTATGAGTGACATGTGCTCCACGCCCTTACGTACTCATGATCCCACAATTGGCCAGACTGAACCCCTGTCTGGAGAGCAGTGCCGTGCGGGCAGCTCCGTCCCGCATCGTGCCCTGGGCTTGTTACCTGCGCAAGGGGTGGCACGACAGCAGCGCAGGCATACCAGAAAGGGGCCAGACATAGCTCAGGTCCTCCCAGAATTGGGATTCTCAATGAAAACTTGAGGTCCCACAACAAAAAATAAACTATATTCTGTTACTACAGGAGTTATTGGACATGTGCAGATCTGCAGAACCAGAAATTCAACATTTTTCAAGCAGAAAGATTAAGAAAAAACAGTATTGTCAGTGGTTCAGGCCAAAAATCTGTGGACGACGTACTCTTTGAGTATCTGTTTATGTAATTTATTAAACAAATCTCACATTACAGACTCTGGAGAAGAATTTATGTGGAAATATGATTCTTTTTCTCTCTTTCTTGGCAGGAGAAAGAAAATCAAACTATGAAAAGCTTAAAGAAATGTGAAGGATCCAAAATCAAGCCAAGCTGAGTCAGGAAAGTCACACTTGTGGTTGTAATTCATGATTATTTGGGGGAGAGGAGGGTGTCACTTTTGTTTTAGTTTAGTGAAAAGACCACTTTGGGCAAGGCATTCTGGCTTAATTTTTCAGCTTGGATTTGTCTGTTTCTGTCAATATGGTGGTTCAGAATCAACAGATTAGATCCAAGTATCAAAATTTAAAAGGTTGAAGGGGTTCCTGTCAAAATTACTGCCTCAATTCACACGCTTTGTACAGAGGGAACTCCAAAGAATGGAGACATCTTCATGTTAATTTTACCTGCAAATATAGACCTTTCAGATATAACTAGAAAAAACCTCTCAGTTTTGTAGTTGAAGACAGGTTTTCTCCTTTTGCCTTTTTTCCTTCTTTTTCTTAATACTTTTAACTATTTTTTTTATAACAGCACAATGAAGTTTCAACGCAGGGAAAATGATTATGAAAGCTGAGTTGCCATTTTCTCTACTCCATTTTTTCAGTTTCCAATTTTATCAACATCAACACTAAAAAATACTGTTAATTTACCTCATACTCAAGTTTTCTCATTTGAGAAAGTAACTGAAAATAAGAATCTTGACGTTTCAGTTAATATGTTTTACACTACATCATGAGTTAGAGATATATTCAGGCTATTAATTTCAAGCTAATCATTCACTAATTGTATTCATAAGTCTGTTAAAAGTTTATTAACTTAGTACCTCAGCACATTGCTGTCTTCAGTGCTGTTATGCTACAACTCCCCTTGGATATATTTACAAGTGTTCCCACTGAAGCTATGTGACATGCTAAGACAGTCTGGGTGAGACTGATCTCACGAAAGCTTCAGTATCTATGATTCAGATCTCTCCTTTCTGAACTTCTTTTATAGAAAATTGAGAGAAATGGGTACTCTTAAGGAATGATTAATCTGACCTATCTATCTACTTTGGGATGAGAGAAATCATGTCCTAGAAATGTCTTTTTCTTTCCTTCGACTATAAAGGGACTCTAGACTTCTGACAGATATCCTTCAAGGGCTCTGTGATGAATTTGAACTTTCCTGGCCATGGAGACATCGTTCAGGGTATGGTGGAATGAAGCTTTTTGCTTCAAATGCTTTGAGCACAGGCTCCTTACTTCTGTGATGGGAATCTATGGAAGCTTTGGGCATTTGTCTGAATTTTAATCCCACCAATAAAATGGTATCCTTTAAAAAAAATATCGAGGGCATTGTGAGAGGTAGTACAAAGTAGTATTCTTATTATTCTTCTGATTAAAATGTGAATTCAGCACCAGAGATCTTTTCAGTGCTGTTCATATTTCTTCCTCCGACAGGTTGTTGGCCAGATATTGAACTCCACTGAGCATTCTGCAAACTTTACACTTGTGGCCTCTGCAAAGCAGGTACTGATTTCCCTTTGAGATGCCCATTCTGAGGGCACAGTCTGACCCCCAGTTTCTCCTAGGCATCAACAAAATTGAGTGCTAGGAGACTGCATGCAGAGAACTCAAGGCAGCTTCTGTTATGCTAGACTGAATTTTCAACTAGGCCATGGTTTCATTTGGGTTTTTTGTATTTCTCTGCAACATGTGAATTCCTACTCAGTTTCTGCTCTTTCACTCTCAAGGGCATCCAGAAGATATTTGGAATGAGTTTAAGTCAGCTTTGGGGTTCTTTCCAATTATGCTGTTCTAAAAGAGCACATTGCACTGATCTTTGCACAGTGAAATTTCTATTTGAAACATCATTGTTTTCTTCAGTGCTGTAAAGAATAGTACTTTTTGAGCCTCTTGGAGCTCCTACAGTGTTCTTTAATGGTTTTAGGGTGGAAGACCTTGGTGCTGTTCAGCAATAGTTTTACCTCTGTCGTGGTTTAGCCCCAGCCAGCAGCTGAGCACCACGCAGCCGCTCGCTCTCTCCACCCCCCTCCCCCGGTTGGATGGGGAGGAGAATTGGAAGAAAAAGGTGAAACCTGTATGTTGGTATAAGGACAGTTTACTAGGACAGCAAAGGAAGAGGGAAATAACAACAGTACTTAGAATATACAAAGGAGGTGATACAGAATGCAGTTTGCTCACCCATGACGTCACTCGACCTGATGACCACACACACCCGCACACTCAGCCCATCCTGAAGTCACTGCTCCTCCCTGACTAGTCCTCTTTTATGCTGAGCATGATGTCATGTGGTATGGAATACCCCTTTGGTTAGTTTGGGTCACCTGTCCTGGCTGTGTCTTGTCCCAGCTTCTTATGAAAATTAACTCTATCTCAGCTGAAAAACAGGACAAGCTCAAATTTTATGACCTGCTTTACATTGGGTTGGTCCTATACACATGCATAACAACAGCAATGACACATTGTTGAAAGAAACTTTGTTTTATCTATTTTAAAACCAGAAATTCTAGAAAATAGTTTACTATATGTGTGAAGTAACATCTTGTAACATAAGCATGTGTAATAAAGACTTTAAATATCCATGTGTATTTCTCAAAATGAACAAATATGTATATAAAAGTATGTCTATTTTTCCGTATGTGTTTATGTGCAAAAGACTGGGTACCAAGTAATGAAGTATTACAGAAATGCCAAACAAAGAAGGCTGAAAATCTGACCATTCACCAAAGTGAGGAGAAATTATTAACAGTTACCCAGTGCCCCAGGAAATTTCAGTTTATGTAAAATCAAACATGTCTGATGCTTCAAAACAGTTAGGGACTGCTCAAATGATTATTTTCTGCACCCAGTCCTGCCTTCATGTTTTCCATACACTCAAAACGCCCACCAACTGTTAGTAATTCCTCTTCAGTATGCACCTGACTGTATCCTAGGAGAATATTGGGCTACAGATGCAGCACTCTAAAGAGGGTATCAATTATTTGCCTTAATCATTGTCGCCCATAGCATTTAAACAATACTCTGCCTATTGCTGAGAAACCACTCCTGAATTCAAACTGCATAATTATCTACACTATTTCTATTTTAAATTATTTTCCTTTTCAATTCATCAAGTCAACCAGTAAAAATGATTTTTCACTAGGAAATGAGCAAA
Organism: Grus americana; assembly: GCF_028858705.1. Lineage (NCBI taxonomy): Eukaryota > Metazoa > Chordata > Aves > Gruiformes > Gruidae > Grus > Grus americana. The sequence continues at coordinate 50,427,170 of NC_072852.1, read as the reverse complement.
CCTCTTATGTGCCCTTCAGTAAGAAGGGTGACCTAGATTTTCGATCTAATATTTGTTTAAACCCACACTGTGCTTTAAAAATGGCTCTATACAATGGGTAGTAAGAACTCAGCAAAAGCCCAAGGCTATCAATATGGTAAGTAAGCTGTGTTTCTGGATGGGTTCTGACTCATATTCAGATATCACCAGAAGTTTCCTGTCAAATCTGAGGCTAACAGGATGGAAAGCAGAGGACAGGGAATGCAATAATTATGGGGGAAAACAGAAGAGAAAGTAAAAATACTGTGCAAAACTAGAAGCGCAAAGAAGATAGGGGCAGGGAGAGTATGACAGCCACCCTTCCATTCAATATTGAGATGTCTATCAGTACTGGACTGAGGTGCTCCCTAGCTCTGTCCCCAGCCCTTCACAGACACCCCATGACTATTCCACATCCCCTTCAGATTGCCCAGCTTTGGGTAATACCACAGGCAAGGCACAAAGCTTGCCTGGACTCCTCTTTGACAAATCATCCAAAGGCTCTGCCACCTGCAGTCACGGCCACCCTTTATTTGCATGTTTGCAAGCATTATTTTAAAGCCATTCCTGCTAAAGCCAGGTTATGATAAACAACTAATGGGCTGGTGGAGAGAAGAGTGACAGACACTTTCACCTTAGATCCTTTACATCTCCATATTTAGGAAAAGCACTGATATGCAGAGACATCTTTCTCCTTGAACTCCCAATGACACAACTCGCATCAAACTGGAAAGAGTCTACTGAAAATGTAGCACCATGGTCCAAGGTATTTTTAAAAAGCTCAATGATTTTGTAGGACTTCCTTTAATTAATTCATCCTGGCTGCACATTCTTCATCTGATTTGTAACAAAGAGCTGCTAATTCACACACACTTCATTCATCCATCTAAAATGTGGGACTAAAATGGGGTCTCGAATCATGGCCAGCAAGGGACTGAATAAGTTTGTACTAATATTTGAAAGAGACTTCTTTCCTCACTAATGCTCAGGGTTTTTTAGGATTAGGACTCCAGAATAATTGTAAGTTTTTAGAAGCAAAAAGACCATGAGACCTAGAGAACAAGTGGGAAGCAAAGATGAACAGAAATTATGGAGAATTACAAAATGCAGTAAATTATGAAAAAAATGGTTGAAATAACAGAAGTTTTGACAGAATTTCATACTCAGATGAGCTGATGGAAGATTATGCAGAGAATTGACGTAAGTCAGTGGATTTACTGCTGGTTTCAATAGGAACACATAAGGCCACTCGGTTTTTTGAGTAGTGATAGGCTTCAAATATCCTCAGCAAGTATTTATGTTCCCATATTAGAGAAAAATGAGCTAAGAATGGCTCTTTTATTTTTATTTTAGAATCCTTTCATTATTGAACTCTTCACATTAAACATCTTTCCACTTGGCAGTGCAAGTAGTGTAATTTCAAAATATAGCTTGCCCTGAAGATTGCCAGTATACGTTTCAGGCTGATAAAGATTACTTCCCAGCTGCTTCCCATTCACAGACAATATGTGTGGCCTTCCCTAAAGAGGATGGAAAATGTGGTACTATATCCCAGTACCACATGTCTTATATCCACTTCATATGTTTGTGTTGGGTTTTTAATTCTAGTTGCTAAAACCCACGGTTTTCTTGAGACACTGCTCCTTGCTATATTTTGTATATAGCTATCGGTTTTGTTATTCTTATTGTTGCTGTCTTTTATCCAGCTGTTTAAAACATTTGTGGGGCTTCAAATGGCAGCTACAACTGGGTAACCTCTTTGCAAGTTTATGCTGGAAGTTCTTTGATACTGTCATCACTAAAGGAAACTGTGTCCCAGTAGGCTCAGCTGGTGTGCAAAACCTGGTGTTATCTACAAATTGGTCATCTCAAGCTGCCCTTTAACTGCTGGCTCCACTGTCAGCAGTAATAAAACTAGGGGACAGACCTTGGGAAGTAAGCCAGCCATTGATTTGCTCCTGATACCTGACTGTGTTGGCTGATGTGTGATCTCTTGGTGTCACAGAGATAAAGTGCAAATTGTTTTTGAAAATCATTGCCAGGAGCGGAGCAGATGCTTTTTTCAGAATGTCACACCCAGTGAGCTGTGACACACAGCCAAGCTTTGGTCCCCCTACTAGGTAGAGGAATTAGGTTTATGTTTTATAGAAAGATTCAAGATCAGCCCAACACGATGCCGATTTAGTCTTTTTTAACCTCTTCTTGTCATCAGTGTTCTTCCTGAAACAGACAAACATTATATCTGCAGCAATTCAGTGAGCAACGCAATAGCTTTTCAAAAGATGGTGAACCACAGCATGCACTAAATACATGCCCTCCCGACTCTGTTTATTTTCACACTCTCATGTATATGTTGGTGTTCTGTGATGCTGATAAAACAGTCTAGTTCAAGAAGAGACTGTGAGGTCACCCGCCATCCCCAAACGGAGCAAGCACATTCCTCTCTTACCGATGGTGGAGGAATGAGGTGCACCGTCCTCAGCACATCCCCTCGCTGGGCTACCTGCCATCAGCTTCCAAGAGCAAAGCACTGCCACGGGTGCGCTCAAGCATAGAGAGGATCTTCAACTGTATCGCGCAGATCAACATCCCGTGCTTGCCTGACTGGAAGTGACTGGAAGTGGGGTGGCTTTCCAAAAGCCTTTCCCTCATGAAGGGTAGAGGACATGATACTGAATGCCATGGCTTACGCCCAGGAGGGCTTTCACTGAGAAGTTTGCCTACGCTGGTCATCTTTGCACTGAAGCAAGCATTCCCATGAACTCTTCTCCCAACTCTACTGCATGGGCAGTTAAATTCAGCTCTATGTTCTCTATCTAAATCCACCACAGTAATTTCTGGCCATTTAATTGGCAGTGGCACGCCATGGGAATACAAAGACACAGAAAGCTCTTGGGCTGCAAACCGCTGGGGGCTGGGAGATCATCCCATGGCAGGAGGCAAGTCCTCTCTTGCCTTATTCTTCTGCCCACAGCCACTATGGATCCATCACTGTCAGGATACCATGTTGCCTTGGCTTTTGATAATATTTCGTAGGACACCCTCATTCAGAAAGGGAAACAGTTTCTGCAGTAGCTTGGAAACATACTATTTGAGCTTTTTGATTGCCCAGTCTGGAGGAGCTCCATCAGTATACCAGATACCGATACCTTGCTCACCTACTTTGCCATTTAATATAATAGGTCTTGGTGACAACAAAAGACCAGTTCTCAGCCATATAGGTTTGTGGAACAAAGTTGAATAATCCCTAACTACCATTAGTGGTTTCTATCCTATGATTCAGGATCCCCTGACAGAGACTCCAAACTCGGTTTAAGATACTGAAAGGAAGGAATTAAATGGAAATATCTCAAAAGAGAAAAATAAAGGAATAAATACTATTTTCTGCAATGGAGTGAGCCACTTCATTTGCTTATCTTCTTCTGGGTTTCTTCTGTTTTGTACATCCGCTTGCACTGTACGCTTCTTGGGCAGGCAACGTCTCTTGCTATGCTTACGTGCACAAAGCCAAACTCAACAGCATTACAAAATGGGCATTAAATTCTAAGCTCAGTGGAGAAGGGTCCCACTTCAACTGGGTATTTGAAGACCCACACCACTGCACAAGGACTACAGTATTACCTGGAACTTCTAGTGAGAACACAAGTAAAAAAGACAAAATGGGGAGGGGTGGGGTGGAAAGACAGACATGGCAATGAGACAGCAAACAGCAGAGCCAAGACCATAATTTCTAATCAAAAGAGAGTGTAGGCAAATTACTGCATCACTAAATGTGGCTCAGCTTCAATCACAGTCCAGAAAAAGAGGCCAGGAGCTGGGCAGGAATAAAGGGGGCAAATAACAGTCTTTCAGAGAAAATAAGGAGAGGACGTGCTGAAAGACACAGACTATGCAACAGGAGCTATTGCAGCACGCCCAGTGGGTTGGCGGAACGGTGGTCACCGTGCCCCTCACTGCTGCCCTGTGAAATTGCTTTGTCATAGGGTTCCCTGCTACCTGCTTGATTCTGTTCTGCTTGAAAATGGCAAAAGCTTCACAAGATTCTCTTAAACTCAACACTGAAAAGAAACTACTGAGAGTGAAAACTTGACCAGAGATACAAAAGCAAAGCAAGAAACTGTGAGGCTTGCCACAACAGGCAAAGATGTGCTCCTAAAACACAACTGTAGGCAAACGTGCTCCTAAAACATAATTGTGAAGCATCACCAAGAAAGGTCATCCATGATTTAAACGACCAGCTGTCATGTCCTCAAGGAGCACCATGGGCAGTCCAATAACTGCTTCTCTCACTACAGAATCCAGCTGAGCATGAGAACAGACTTTTCGCTGCTTTTCCAGTTTTCTTAGAGGGAAGGAAAAGAACTTTTTTTTGCAGCTTAATAAAATGAAGGGGGGAAAAAAAGCCTAAATAATTCCTCTAGCAGTTAACAAAATTAAATTGTAGTTATGAAAATGATGAAACTACAAATTGCCTTCAAACGTAAGCCATGATCAAGGTTGCCAAAATTTATAACCTGAATGATATTTATTTAATATACACATCTAGCATAATATAACTGAAAACCAACTCCAGTGAAAGTCCAAATTACAGAGAACATAAAACCAGCTCTTACTGAATAAGAATCCTTGGTACCTTTGCCCAAAACTTGGTCTGAACATAAACTAAACTTCATCTGAGGTTCACAAAGTTCAGATAACTCTGCTAATTTTTTAATTGCCACATGTCTCTTTACAGTTCCTGGAATTAGAGGCCAGAGTGCCAAAACTGTCCTGGAACCTGTTTCAGTGCAGTTATGTGAATGACACAAAATGTTTTGCACCAGAACTTTTGAAATTCCAGCTGACTTCTGACTTGACTGAAGGAATTACCAGACCAGGGGAGAGACCATCCCATGCATGGACTGGAACTGACAGAGTATAAAAAGGTACAAAAGCGCACTTTTTCTCACCTGCTTTTTACTGCTGGCTGCTGTATTTTATCCTGAAAATAGGAAAGGGGAGGAAAGAAAGGAGCTTGATTGCTTGATTTTTATTTTTCCTTTTTTTTTTTTCCCCCAGATGTGAAAATATCCTTCTGTGCACAAGTCCTTTACCAAAATTATTCCACACAATTCACTCCACCCACAACCAGTTCTGAGGTTCTCCTGTCCCTCAGTGTGTTGTTGCAAGGACGGTTTCTGCAGTTCTGAAAATGTGGCTATTCCAGTGTCTCCCTGCTACTCTCCGTGTCTCAGAGCATTGCATTTACTGTGCTCTCTCGATCCGGAGCAACAGAAACACGTTACTTCAAGGCTAATTAACTGAAGGCCAAAGTCATGAAATAATTTGGTCCTTGATTCACAGAATGGTTTTGTTTTTGGGCTGGCATGAGATGCAACTTTATGTTATGGAACGTATGTGCCGAAACAACGCCCGTGAGGTGAAGGGAAGCCCGAGTGCGTGACGGGGTACTGTGGGTTTAAGCGAAGGAGTGTTTGGTTGGGAGTTGAAATTAGAGCTTATTGTGTGCCCTTGAGTAAACAAAGCTATAATGGGTTATTGAGACTGCTGACTTCTAACAAACAATGCTCTCTGTGTAAGCATGACATTTTAAAACCATGAAGCCTGAGGCGTGTATGCTTATTATCATATGTCTTTTTATCAATTCACTTTATGTAATGCTTTTGAAAGAACAACACAGAAACACACAGTATAAGAAGGGAACAGAGCTGAGGTATGTGGATAGGACTGTCACCAACTATTGGCATATACCATGATGATGGCCAAGGGACAAAAAATCTAGGACACCACTTTAGAAGTAACTGCAACTACAAATTAGCAACATAAATTTGTTCCAAAGGTGTGGCCTCTCAGGGAAATTTTTGAACTGGAACTTAATGATCTGGGGATGATGCAGTCATGCAAAAATCCTTACAATAGTGTTCACACAATGGACCAAGAATGGGCTCTTTTTCAATCCAACTTTGACTATTCTTACAATGAACAAGACCAACACACTGCTTTGCCAACGTCACATTGGTGAGAAGATGGGGAAGCTTTATAGATTGTTTCTGAATGATTGCTATGTCCTGGGTGTCTTTTCTGTACACTCTGTCACCTTCACTGTTTTTATAAGCAGTTTGCCAGTTTCTTGTAGGATCAAGCCCTAGTGAAACGTGTATTTGTTTTTCCTCTGGTTAATATTTTGGTTAAAAAGATTGGCAAGTAGAAAAAGGTCTACAAACCAGATGTTGTTTGAGATTTTCAGGACTCAAAACATTTCAAAGCATACCCCTAGAAAGGAAACAGAGCTGCCCTTGTCCCATTTCTCATTCCTGTCACAGCCTGAATGAATAAACATGCTGCCGTCTTCCATTTGTGTGACAGTTGGAGGTGCTGGGATGGGAACGGATTCATCTTGTGCCATGGTCAGTTCTCATTTCTGTCTGTGGATAATGAGTTATAACAACACCACAACAGCAGCAACTCTTGTTATAGACTCATTTTGGGGACAGAGAGAGTAATAAGAACAGAAAAACACATTAAAAAATAGAACCCTTTTTAGGACTTTCTTAAAGTTGTGAGGAAAAAGAGAGAAAAAATTAATCCATTTATAGGGTAAAAAGTTTCCCGAAAAACAGAGAAAACCTCTTGCCAATCATTGCTATATCACTGACAGCAGTGTCATGACAGAATGCATACATGACAGGGTTTTGTCTGCAAACAAATAAGCTCAGGAAGTCTCGTACCCAGAGACCACTGAAAAACGTCTTCCTTAATCCCAGTTTGTGTGGTAATCCTCTGGCTCAGAAAGTCTGATACTGAGGCAGACTGAATTTAAAGCAAAAGCTTTTTTTTGTGTGCTGGATTTGACTTGGCAATGTGAAATCCCAAGAAAAACATTGCATCTTGATTTTCCAAATGGAAAGCAAAAGCAGGACTGGAAAAATCAGGAATTTCCTTAAGAACCAAGTGTCAAAAGCTTTAGTTGTGACATCTCCTCTCCTGCCTACAGCTCAGCTCCATCTGAGATACCTAGCTTGAATCGGTGACTACAAACAGGAGATAAGCTCGGTGCCTATCAGCGTACCGAACAGCCTTTCTCGTTTCTGAAGCAGGAGCTCACGCTGTGCTTTTGGTTCGTCTGGCTCTGTAAGACAGCAGAGCTCCACTCCCGTCTCTGAGGTTGGGCTTCTCTCAGGGCAACCTCCTCTTTTCCCCATCAGCAGGAAAGCAGCCTTGCAAAGGGAATGCAGAAATAGCATTTTTGCCATGCCCTTGCTATTTTATTGCCTCCCATTTCCAGACAATGTACACAGAAACCCTTTGTGTTTATTCATTTTCCAATATATTCCAGGTAGTCAGGGACTGAGTTTTCATCCACACTCTGGACATAAAAATATTTATAGTATCTGGCAATAGCATACCAAAAGAACAGCTACACACTGCTACCTTATGTTAAGACGCACTCCACTATTGAACATGTTGCCTATTTCACGTAACAAAGCAAATCTATTTTTCGTATTTTATTAAATACAAAAAGAGGCAAATGTTACATTAAAATTCCCCAATTCACTTGGATCTGTGATTGTAGTAGAAGCTCAGAGAAAGGGGGAATGTCTTTACTTCTTTTGATTTTGACTGTCTTTCATCCAAGTTTCACTTATAATAGCAGCAGGCTTGAAAGACATAATGTAAATTTTTTTTTTTAATTTATTTATGGCATTATGAGTTAGAGGATGTATTTGATGTAAGATCAGACAGCTAGTACCAAGTTCTTTTTATTTTCCATTTCTTAATAGTGGATTTTTTTAAATTTTACACAGAGCTGTCCTGTGGGGCAGAGATTAAATTCTCTGGGAAAAGTGTTACTGTACTAGAATAAATATGGAAGGTCAGATAATGTGGAAATACAATTAATGTCACCAAATAGTTACATGAAAGGGAGGTGGAAGAGGATTTCCTTCAGCTAATTTACCACTACATTATATATAATAAGTTAACCTCAGTATAAGGAAACAAACTAGTTTCCCAGGTGACCTGGATCTATTTCTGGGTCTGACATAGATCTGAATTCTGACATAAAGTGAACCATTTTATATGTAAGTAGACATTTAAAATATATTGTTTCTGGTCAGCAACCAGACCACAATCAAAACCGGATCAGTACCACAATCAAAAACAGAATCTAAGGTATGTTAGGCACCTGCTTTTTTTCCAAACTCTCTTTGTCTCAAATGCTCAGAACATTTTAGATAGAGATTCTCATTTCTATGTGCTTTGATAACAGCCAACACAGCAGGATCTCAGCTGAAACCTACAGGTATGATGCAAATAATAGCAATACTGTATCTTCACCATATGGATAGTATAAACTTCTGGACAAATATATCTGGTACTCTTTCAAACATTGTTTTCTCTTTTGTCGTATTCCTCCTGTTTCCTTTCCTGGCTTGGTGCAGCTACAGGTGCTATGTTCATCACTCTTTGCAGCAAAAGGATGCTGAACTCTTGTTTTTGGTGACCCCAGGAGAAACATGGAGGAGGGAAAAGGAGATCATCCAAATTACTGATGTTTTCTTCTTTACCGTCTCAGATTTTGCCTTGCTTGTGACTTGGCCGTAGCTATACCATTTGGACAGCAATTTCACATTGCTGTAAAAATATTTTATTGGAAAGGAGTATGCTAAAGGAACTTAAAAAAAAAAAATCTACAGATTAATATCCTTACAAACATCCTTTTTAGTATAAAAATGTTCTCAGCGTTTTTTCCCCAAACTCAATATATTCCATTTTGTTTCTGCTATTATCACAAAGCTGCAAATAAGCTTTTATTTGAATTCCCTACTAACTTTATCTGAACTCATTCTGCATGAAATGTTACTTGCTTTATCTAATACCATGGTAAGATTAATCTAAGAAACATGGAGAAAATAATCAGTTCAAAATGATTAAGGACGTTTGAGCTAGCTTTGATGCTTATGCATGTCATCTAGAAATGAGAAAGAGTTACTTGGAGATATCTTTACACCTCTAATTAGTTGGTTACAGTAGTTCTACCATCTCTCATCAATCCTTGGTCTTTTGACTCTGCACAAGCAGTTCACTGATACCACTGAATATCTAAATGTAAAAAATTCACACTTCATTTTTACGCTGTAGTTGGATACAGATATACAAAATTCAACAAATACAGTTTCCATTAGGATATCACATTTATCAGTTCTAAATAAATTGATTTTCAACAAAGTCTTTACTATTTGATGTGCTTTTTGACTCATCTGCCAGAGAACTTTGCAAAGGGATAATGGTGGAGGAAGACAAATAAGAGGAAAAAAAAATCTCTTTAAACATTTAAACCAGTATTAGATGTGTTTAGTATATATATGCTTATTTTGATACTAACTAAAAGAATAAAGATTAGATTCTAATCTGCTTCCTGACATGGCTCTATTGAAAAACAGCTCTGCAAGACCATACACAAATGCCATAATTTGTATTAGTCAGGATGTGTAGTGATGCAGAGCACGTCTTAAATTAGAAGCTGCCTTTTCATCAGTATGTCAGCTAAAGACCGCATCCTAATCCCAGCCATGTGCTGCTCTGCACAGCACATGCATGTGCATCTGAGATGAAAGCGCTTGTCCCAAGATACACCATGGAAAAGGGGCTGCTCATCTTGCTGTGCTCCATGAAGTACCTTGGGGGAATAAAAAAAAAAAACCACAACAAAAAAAGCAACAAAAAAAAGAATTAGGTGAAAAGTCAGCATGGTACAGTGATGTGTTTGACACTGAGTGGCTTTAGAATGGTCCATTTCAAGCAGTTAATTTGTCAGTGTTTATTCTGAAGGGAAAGGACAACACAGTATGAACACACACAGAGTATCTTAATCACTGCAGCTCTTGTCACCCTCCTTGCATAACAGCATTATGTAAGCATCTGATTTGCATCAGTGTACAGCTCTGATTGCTGAGAAAGCAGCTTGCAATTCAATACGATTCATACACAACATCGCCTTTCTCTTATTTTCTTGCAGTAGTGTTGGTAGCTGGAATTATACAGATTTTTTCCTCACACTAACAAGCACCAAGGCCGCTGTGAATAATATGATTTTTGTCTCTGGATGTATTAAAAGACCTTTCAAGACTGAGAAAGATATTGTTCATATTTCGTATACTCAAGGCTCAATATGAAAAAGACAAAAAAATGTCACTAGGTCAGGAAGCACAGACATATTGATTTCTTCAAAGAGAAGGATGGGATTGTTGTACAATACACTTTTAGCTCACAGTGACTGAACCATTTGCTATCTGGAAGTATTTTTTTTTTTTTTGGTACTGATGATATCTAGCACCTCTGAGCTCAGCACATTACGTTTTGATTCAGAAAAGCTAAAGATGACATTTCTAGCCCTAAATTGCTAAAACCCACAATAGAGACCACAGCTAAAATTCGGGACATTTCCAAGAGGTGATCTCCACTCCTTTTACGAGTGATGTCTGCTACAAAAAGACTTCAGTATAACCAGAGAAGACAAAACAGTCAAGAGGCAAGGGGAAAGACAGGTTACCCTTTCCATTGTCCACATGAAACTGTGAGCGTTAAGCAGCACAAAGGGCTCAAGCGAGAGGCGTCAGGGAACCCACAGCAGAGTTGGAAGTGGGACCTGCAGATGACTCCTGCCTGACACTTCCACCAGAAATCTGTACAAGAGGGCTACGTGGAGAACGTGGATTCCTTTTACAAAAAGGGTCTTGTACGTGTTTTAAAGCAAGTGGAAATTCTTTTATTAGTGGTGTCATGAGGAAAAATAAACACTAGTGAGGCAGTTACCATAAACCAGGTAGAGTTTGCTAGCCCCGTGTTTCAACCACCGGGTCACCGGCAGTCTCGTGAGAAACCATTCGAGGTTTGGGCTAGAAAAGAGAAAGATTTTTTATTGGTGAATTCTGAAGACTGCAGCAACATCTGAGTTAAACTATGAAATAAACACTAGGAAACAGTGGCAAAAGATTAAAGTGATTGAGTATTATAGGGAAAGCTACAGGCACATCAAGTATTTTTTGTACGGAAATGGATTACTTATTCTTCAGCTCTTTATTTCAAGGATAATGCACTAAACAAATGGATTAAAGCTATTTTTGAGAAGATACTGTCTGAAAGTAGGCCAGTAAGCCAGAGTTTCTCAAATTGGCCTTTTTAAAACTCTGAATTCAAGACTTCTTCCTCACATATGACAGATGACTGAATTCAGGTGAAAGAAGCATAGTGGGGTCTTGGGTTTTTAACTTCCCTGTCCCAGTGTACCCAGATTTTTCAAATACTGTCATTAGAAGAACTGAGAATTTATTTCTAAAGACTTTTTCTCCCCTCTGGAAGAATGGAACATTTGAGATACCCTTTGGCAATTAAAGCATGTGAAAAAAAGTCAAAACAAATGGCATATTTGAGCTGATGAAAAAAATCCTAGTAGTAAAACAAATGAAGTCTTTATTAACATGAATGAACCAAACACATTACATCAGCTGCTTCTGAGCTGCTTATGGATTTCTGTAGCCAGAAAAGTTCATGACATTTGTATCTCTATTAGTCATTGTATTTTATCTGGGCTCATTAAAAGACTGCTGTGATATTACTTTCCCCCCTTTTTTAAATCATTTAGGTTTCTTTTCAAATTGTACTGTAAAAGATTTAATTTTTTTTCATAGCGTTTTTTAATTATATTAAACTTCTGGTAGCATTACCAGCTTTCTACAGAAATGCGCAATGGAAAAAGAAGGAATGCTTCTGTCGAAGCACTATTCTGTAGCACTTTTACCACTGCCAACACTTAAGAGTATTTTCTTTACTCTCAGCTGTGTGATACAGTAGTGAAGATCACTCCATGTTTTACAGCTCGATGGATGGAAGTGGACAGTTAAGATGCAATGCATGTATATATGGGTGAAAACCACAAAACATGGTATGTGTGTGGGCAGGGATCTACTTACTTAACTGCCTTAAAAGGACATTAACAGGACAATTTCAAGCTCACAACGCTTAAGAAAATATAACAAGATACCTTAATTCAGTGGGATCAGGCATTACTTTACCAATTTTAAGCATATATTCACCTTTGTGTTCCACCAAGTGCTGATCTGTGTGATACCCGTTTCTCCTCATCGCTGATTCCCGGTACTACTTACTTTCCTCCCCAATTACCAGTCTGCCTTTCCCTTCTCAGCAAGTGTCAGCCTTCAAAACCAACCTTTCTTTGCAGCACCAACAATGTCTAGTCTCAATTTCTTTATCTGATGTTCTTTGCCCCAATTATTTTAGATCAGATCTCTGTGCCATCGGCATCCAACTTGAATGGCTTTCTTCCCATGTACATGGGTTACAGGGCAAAGAAGAGAGAACAAGAAACACATTTAACCCCCTCACATACCTTAGTTTTAACATCTGGCAGGGCTCAGCAGATAAAGGAGACAATTTCATCTGGTTTACAGCATGGTCAAGTATGGATGGATTTTTAAACAGAAGGCAAAATGACCAACTGTCATAAAAACAGTTAAATCATTTGAAGACAAGAAGAAAACCCCAGACTGCGGCAGACACCCAGCATAAGAAAACTCAGTTTGCCTGGCTAATTCCAAGTGCTGAATAGTGTATTTTGTCATGTGAAGCACTTAGCTGTCTGGGAAATGAGCGTTGGTTATGCTAGGAAAACCTCTCGTATGTAATACACGCGGGCATCACACACTAACACATTCCTTTTTCTTTCTCTGTGATCCTTCTTCTTCCCTTAAGTTTCCTAATTTCATTGTGCCCCGTATAGTGATTCTGCAGCTTATTTCAATTAAAGGTTGGTGGTTTTTTTCTTGTCTCCCTATCTGTTTCTCTTTTTTCAGAAACCCTATAGACATTAAACTGAACTTTGGAACACATGTTATTATAACAGATTTGAAGGACAAGGCAGATGTAAAGGCAATACCATGGCCTTAAATTCATCATTACAGGTAACTGAAGAAGTTTTAGGAATACAATAAAACTCTGAGGTGGCACAAGGACACCATAAAGAGTCTTATCAACAAGGTTTTTTGCCATCTGACTCAAATGCCTTTTCATTTCTTGGCTACAGGTGATCTTTAGAAATGTGTACTGAAAATGGCAAGCATTTCTGTCAATTTAATTTTTTAAACTTTTATGTTCTCTTAAGGTTCTTCCTGCAAACCCTAACTTCCAAGGCCCAGTAGTACCAAATCCAATATTCCTTTTCAGAAAAAAAAGAAAACTAAAAAGATAAAAAAAATCTGATTTTGCTTTAAGCCTTAAATTAAAATCTGCATTCCAGTCTTACAGTTGTAATTTATAATTCTAAACCTATCCCTCAGCCTTCTGTATCACTCTTCCTCACCCTGCATATCAGTTCATTCAAGAGGCATTCCTCTTTCTTCTCAAAATCAAGATCCATAATCATGGACTCTGCCCTCCCTTGCAAATAAGTAACCCAGATGTGAAAGAAATGCGATCTATATGTCAGCTCAAAGTATTTTTTGTTCCCTTATTTTGTGAGACGGAGAAGTGTTTTCTTCGCCAGAAGTGAGGGCTTACACCCTCTCAGCTACGGATCAAGATTCATAGGAAGCCCCAGCACCAATTGCTTCTGACATCCAGCCAGCACCCCCCTGCCTACTGACAGCCCCACAAGGCTTCACGGACTCCAGCTGCCTCGCACACCACCTCACAGGAGAGCTCCGGGACTGGAACCACATCCAGCCACGCTGCCTTCAGACGTGTCTTTGGAGAATGGCAGAAACCAGCAGACGCTGGAAACTCTCCCCTCTCCCTGCTAACTTTGCACAACTGGTGGTATGTGGAAAAACCTCTACTGGATCATGGAAAGGAGGCATAGCAGAGGTAGATTTTTGATCACACGTGTTAAGGAGCATGTGTCCTAAAGAATCTCTTCAGATGCTAATCCTACAAATGAGCAAGGAAGCAGCAGGCGTTGAGCCTGAAGGCACTGATAGCATCAACAGTATGCCCTCCAAAATATTAACTCGAGCAAGCACTCCAGCAGATGTTTTCCTTTAGGCTTAAAGTCACCTTTCAATGGTTGCTTTATTGAAGGAGTTTTTCAACTGAAACAGCAGTTGCACCCTGGTGCTGCAGCAAGCCCCAAATAACTCCTAGTAATAGCAGTAATGAAAAATAAGAGAATGAAATTGGTCAAAAAACCAGCTGTAGCAGCTAGTACTAAGACACACACAGAGGATATACAAGGTAAGCGAAAGCATGGTTTGAGTTTATATTTGCTTTCAGTATCAGATACGGAGTAGATAATCTCCACCTTCAATTCTAAATGCCTTTTTCTGTGCCTTTCCCATAAAGCGAAGCAAATCCCTGCAGATTTAACACAAGCCGCTTTCAGAAGAGCCTTGTTCCACATAAAGCATGCTGATGGCACTGTGAACACAACCAGTTCCCGTGAAGGGACTGAAAGGAGAATCGACTGTGCAAAACTCAGCTTTTGAGCCATTATGCAAAAATATTTTAACCACCTTGGAGTCTTTCTTTATAAGTGTTTTGTTTCTATTTAGTGTGAAATTAGCACAGTTTGCTTATGAAGGGAACACATTTGCATTGATTAGAAACTAAGCCAATCAAATCAAGAACCGGTACTGGTAAAATCCATCAAGCTGTGGGGAACACAGGTTGTCTTTATGACTTGAATTATTTTATTTTTAAATAGCCAGAATATGATTTTCAAACATTTTAGAGAACCTTAGAGGGTCTCAACAAACACACAGCCAGATTCCATGTCTTTCTTGAATGTATTCCTATAAAAGTAGACAAGCAAAGTGTAGGAGCAGCATGAGAAGATCAGTGAAGTAAGATGTGTAATTGCCCTGCATAATACACAGGGTCAGTCACAGACCCAGGACTCAATCTCGCCTCTCCAGGCTCACAAGGTGGTGATCCATCATCTACTACCTTGTACTGAAACCCAGGCATCACATCTTTTTGAAAAAACAATGCAAGCAGAAGGTCCTCCTCCTCCATCCCCTGCCACCCCACCACCCATGAAACAAGAAATGAGCTGCATTGTGTCTGAAAGGAAAGGTGGAATTAAACCTTTAGATCTCTTTTTGCCCAGGCTGTATCTGCCACATTTCAGCTGTCAGTAGGTATGTGAAGCTGATCCTGTTAGAGTGCACTGTATCTCTCCTCAGAAAACTCTCACCTCTCCAAAAGCGGGAATGGACCACTCATAGTTGAGCTGTCATGTTAATTTTGACCTTCGGAGTGCATTTGGTATTCCTTCTTTTGAAGTCTGACACTTGCAGCTTGCTTGTGCTGCTAGCATCTTTGTATGCTAAGCTGCACATACCAGGTTTCTCACATGGAAACTGAGGAGAAGGTGCAAAAATAAGATACTATACTTAACCAACTGGACAAAATCAACAAACTCCAGAAAAACAACAGCATTAGTGGATGGGTTTAGGTCTCTGGATACATTTCTAACCTCTTGACTTTATTTTTGTTAGTGATCATGGGATGAGTTCTGTACTGTGAGGAACAAAGAATTTTGGATAGAGCATTAGGAATTTTTTAAGGGGTATATGATCCATAGAGGCCACAAGAGCTTTGCTTCATTTGTGATCTTCTTCAGGGTTGGTAGCAAACTCATTACCTTAGCAATACAGTGATTAATAGGGGAACTCTGAGAGGCAGAAAAGCAGAGAAGAACAAGACATGTCAAGATACATATATTTAAAGAGCTACATCAGCTTATCTTTCAGAGAATAATGGTACTACAGGTGCAAGGACTAAAAAAAGATCAGGTAGAAGCTCAGCATTTCTATTAAAAAGCTCAAAAAACTCACAGTGAAATCTGGTGGATATAGTTCAAATGTTATCTTAAACACACCAAAAATAGCAAAAACAATAGAATATTGTAATATCACACCTTTGCAATGATGTGAAATGAGCTTACAATAAACAAGCTCTCAACCAGACTGAATGCTATTGAGTATCTTCCAACAGTCTGCTGCCTTAGAGGGTTTTAAGAGCAGAAATATTACTTCCTTTTCTAATGTTTTAATAACGTCATGGGACAGAAGACACCAGTGGAGATCCAACAACTCACCCAACAGTAGGTTTGGCCTGGATAGTCAGACCTTCCATTAAAACAGGATCAAAATTCAGATTGGAAGGGACTGCTTGATTGTTCTTACAGTGATTTTTTTTCCCCTTATATTCTGTCTCAGTTGCTCTTGTTTCAGTCTATGAATGTTGCCTCATTGTGAAGAGCCTGGCTCCATCTTCTTGATGGCTGCCTCATAAGCTGTTCCTAAAGCCACCTCTGCTCCAGGCTGAGCCAACTCCAGTTCCTCAGCCTCTCTCCACAAGGCAGAGACCCCTGACTGCATTGGTGGGTCTTTGCTGAACTCATGCTAGCTTCCCAACCTCTTTTGGCATTGGCCTCATCTCATACAAGTTGAGGATCTACATCTAAGTAAGCTCTTCTTGCATTTCTTGTTTGCAGAAAGAAATACACAGCCTCAAAGGACCTATCCTACAGACCTCTTATTGCTTGTGCACCAGCTGAACTGATTTCTGGCAGTGCTTATTTTTCCTCTGTAAATGGGGAGGGAACTCAGACCAAACAGCTGCATTTCCTCAGTCAAGTTAGATTACAGAAAGTTCAACCATAATGTCACCCTTTTTATTCCCTTTGAACTAATTTTTCAAAAGATTTGTAAAAAATAAAAAAGGGAAAATCAGCTCTAGGAAGTGGGTCACTCCTTATGATGCTTACCTATGAGTAGATATTTGCTGAGATCGACAAGAAAATGACACCAGTCTGCAAGTTTTTTGTTTACAGTTACTTTCACTCTGTAGTCCTACTACCTTCAATAGCCCGACTACCTTTGACTTTCATGCAGCTCAGGACGTTTCCTATTTTAACAGCAGCTTTCTGGGTTTGCTACTAACATCACAAAAGGCTCTGTTTGTAATAGGTTTACATTCTCTCCTCATTTTTGTTTCAACAAAGAGAAAGATTTTGAAGCATGTTCGTGCAATATGACTGGCCAAAGCACCTCCTGATGCCACTCAGAGAAGCAAAAGGGTTCCTCTCATTTGCACTGGTAGGCATTGCACATATTGGAATTGATGCTGATTAATTAGATTCAATAGAATGAACCAAAGCAAATATTTAATAGAATAGGGTGAACAGTCAAAGCAAACAGTTTGTAAATATCTCACTGGCTGAAAATTCAAATTCATTCAAGTAACTTCAGCAAACATGAACCATTAACACACTGCCCAACAACCAGGAATGACTCCCAGCCACAAAAATAAAATAAAATAAAAAAATAGTAGCATGAAGAGTATTTGCTCAGCCTTAACCTTTACATTAAGTTCTATGAGGCAAAACTATTACACTATGTTCAGCTTGAGGATTGCATAAAAATTCTCCACAAGCTCCAACCCAAAAAATCTTTCTTCTTTATTTCAGAGTCTCCACCTAATGGGAGTATTACATTTTGTCAACGTTTTTAAATCTATGGCAATTATCATTCAAAAATTTGATAGCACTGTTCTTCCTTTCCAGTATTTTTGCATATTGCAGACTTTTATAGATTTCGTTCATAACATTATAGGTAAAACTCTCAAAAACATACTTATGACTTATAAATCTTAGTCCCTATCTTTTAAGAAATGGTCTAGGTCAATTGTCCACTTACCTCCACAGTCAAAATTACAATATTTTATGAAGATTTCTTGATGTTTATGTCTTGAGCATACCCTTGCTTGATACACTGGTTTGGTAAGAAATATGCCTTCACTAGAAAGCAGCCCTTGTTCACTGGATATTTATCTTATCTTCGCAGGAGAGCTGTCTTTGAATGCATGTACTTATACAAAGCAAGATTTAATGATATACAAGACTTGCATGCAACTTAATTACACTGGAGCCTAGAACACTTTTTTGTGGTTCAATGATAAAACTATAAATGAACACTTTGAACAAAATCCCTAAGTGGTTAAACCACATTCTAAAGTAGCGACATTTGGCTAAAGAATCAAAACCACACAAATAAATAATTATATATGTATGTTTGAGCAGGCTGTGCATGTGAAGGAATATGAGTCACTTCTTTTTTTATGTTGGCCTTGTGACAGCTGAGCAATGTAATTATCTTCTTGTGCTTTGTGCTAGTTTTATCTCGTTGGTATTAGATTTTTATTTTTTCCATATTCTAATTTCTGCAGCAGGTAAAGTGCAAGACTCAGGGAAGCAAGGCATTGCTATAATTTAGTTTGCTCATGTTTCATCTAAAAAATATTTCAGTACTTTTAAATAAAAATAAAGCCAAAGTGGAGGGACATTTGTTATTATATACCCAAATAATGATTAATAAATATTCCTACTTACAAGTATTAAATTGGATTAATTTACCTTCATTAATTTACTTTCAAATAAGGAAAGAAAAAAACCCAAGAAAATCCTTTCAACCAGGCCAAAGGGTTTATTGAATCCATACAATGATTAAAAT
This sequence comes from Grus americana, assembly GCF_028858705.1. Classification (NCBI taxonomy): domain Eukaryota; kingdom Metazoa; phylum Chordata; class Aves; order Gruiformes; family Gruidae; genus Grus; species Grus americana. The sequence goes on along the minus strand of NC_072852.1, from coordinate 50,408,622 downwards.
ATATTTAAAAAGGTATATAAAGCTAGAAATATGTTTGGGGCTTTTGTTCCTCATGCCAAATAAAATAAAATAAAAAAGAAAAAATTACTATATTTACAGTGATGACTCTGCTAGTTCACTTACGAAATATGCGTGAGCACAGGGCAAATGGCAAAAGGCATGCCAGGCTACTATTATTATAACCAAAACATGCAGACAAACAAAAAATACATAAAAATCTTGAGGTTGCAAATATACAGCAGAAAGCCTAGGTATACCCTTAAATAATGAAATATTAATAAATACCCCTCTCCTATTGTTACCTATATCCCAACTGGACTTAATGTGATGTCAAAAAGACTTCTTCCAGTATCAGGCCTTGACAAGATCCCTGTAAGGCCAGATTAGTTGGACAACTGTTAAGATAGAATTAGTTTTAGAATCACATGTGCTTCTCTTATTACTAATGAGCTTGAAGACCAAGCCCTTGAACAGGCTTGTTCATCACAAACAGATTCACAGGAATCAAAAAAAAAAAAAAAAGAGGAAGAGGAAGGCAGTCATATTTTGCTCTAGGTAGGAAGGTGGGATCCAAACTATTAATATAAATATCTACAATAGCAGACATTGCCCAGCTTAGATGTGCACTGTGATCTAGCATAGGCCTCCATAAAGCAAATACCTAAATTTGGTGAGAAGCTCACCTGAAGTGACAAACATATACAGTGCAGTAGTCAAGCTTTTACTTAGAAGAAAAGTGTGAAAGGAGTATCATCTTGCATCTGATTATCTAGGCTGACTCAGCAGTCAGACAAAAGCACTGACATAACAGTAGCTCACGTGCATAAAAAAGGGAAAAATGTCCCGGCTTTCAGACCATCTCCATTCTCTAACCAACATCACCTTGGCTTTGCTTGGGTTGCATTTCAGCCTCACAGGTGCAAGCGGATTTGCAGAGGCTGCTCTGCCAGAGCTCTGCTGGAACACAGGTACTCCCGCAGTGCTGCAGGTGCTGTCACACAGCGTGAGCGGGGGGAGGCACCCTTGTCGGCAGCCAAAAGCACCGGAATAAATCCAGGTTTCATTACTCATTTTGTAGCTCAGTGACATTTCCCTCATACAAGCTCTAACAAAGCAATAAGTAACTTTGGACCATCGACTCTGGAATCCTCTGTGCTGCAGTAGATATTCTTGCTAGCCCATAATACTGCTGAGTGAGTCATACAGAGATGTTTGAGAAACCTGGTCATCATCTGTCAGTGAAGCGGAAAAGCATCTTTGGTCATAGGCTTGCCAAGCTGAAGAGGGCTTTAAACTAAAGTTGCCAGGGGAGGGGAACCTCAATCCACCCCTCTCCTACCAGTTTGATGCCAGTGCCAGCAACAGATGCCCAGAGCTGGGAGAAGGATCATGGGTCAGCAGGAGAGCACCTGAAGTGCGGCAGAAAGGAATTCCAGCCACTCCAGCCAGTAAGCCAGCTTCATCGGGGGCCCAGCTGAAATGTCTCTATGCAAACACACATAGCATGGGGAACAAGCAAGAGGAGTTAAGAGATGTGCACATGCCTGCAGGGCTATGATGTCATTGGCATCATAGAGATGTGGTGGGATGGTTCCTATGGCTGGAGCATTGGAATGGAAGGATATAGGCTCTTTAGGAAGTACAGGCAGGGGAGACGAGGAGGAGGTGTTGCCCTCTATGACAGTGACCATGGAGCTCCACCTGGGGATGGGTCAGGATTAAAGGGAGGGCAGGGACAGGGGACACTATAGTGGGGGTCTGCTACAGGCCACCCAACCAGGAAGAGCGAGCAGATGAGGTCCTCTATAGACAGATAGGAGCAGCCTGACATTCACAAGCCCTGGTCCTTATGGGGGACCTCAACCACCCCGGTATCTGTTGGAGGGACAGCACAGCATGGTATAAGCTATCCAGGAGGTTCCTGGAATGCATTGATAACAACTTCCTTCTCCAAGTGATAGAGGTGCTAACGAGGAGAGGTGCCATGCTGGATCTTGTTCTCACCAACAAGGAGGGGCTGGTGGGGAATGTGAAGCTCAAGGGTAGCCTTGGCTGCAGTGACCAAGAAATGGTGGAGTTCAAGATCCTCAGGGCAGCGAGGAGGGCACACAGCAAGCTCCCTACCCTGGACTTCAGGAGAGAAGACTTTGGCCTCTTCAGGGACCTGCTGGGTAGTGTACCATGGGACAAAGCCCTGGAAGGAAGAGGGGCCCAAGAAAGCTGGTTAGCATTCAAGGATCACCTCCTCCAAGCTCAGGAGCGATGCATCCCAACAAAGAGGAAGTCAGCTAAACACACCAGGAGGCCTGCATGGCTGAACAAGGAGCTCTGGGACAAGCTCAAACACAAAAAGGAAGCCAACAGAGAGTGGAAGCAAGGGCAGGTAGCCTGGGAGGAATACAGAGAACTTGTCCAAGCAGCCAGGGATCAGGTTAGGAAAGCTAAAGCCCTGACAGAATTAAATCTGGCCAGGGATGTCAAGGGCAACAAGAAAAGCTTCTATAGGTACGCCTGTGATGAAAGGAAGACTAGGGAAAATATGAGCCTTCTCCAGAAGGAAACAGGAGACCTGGTTACCCGGGATATGGAGAAGGCTGAGGTGCTCAGTGACTTTTTTGCCTCAGCCTTCACCAGCAAGTGCTCTAGCCACACCACGCAAACCTCAGAAGGCAAAGGCACGGACTGGGAGAATGAAGAACCCCCCACTGTAGGAGAAGATCAGATTCGAGACCATCTAAGGAACCTGAAGGTGCACAAGTCCATGGGACTTGATGAGATGCATCCACGTGTCCTGAGGGAACTGGTGAATGAAGTTGCTAAGCCACTCTCCCTCATATCTGAGAAGTCGTGGCAGTCCGTTGAAGTTCCCACTGACTGGAAAAGGGGAAACATAATGCCCATTTCTAAAAAGGAAAAAAATGAAGACCCCAGGAACTACAGGCTGGTCAGTCTCACCTCTGTGAGAGCCCAGCAAGATCATGGAGCAGATCTTCCTGGAAACTATGCTCAGGCACATGGAAAATAAGGAGGTGAGTGGTATCAGCCAACATGGCTTCACTAAGGGCAAATCGTGCCTGACAGATTTGGTGGCCTTCTACGATGGGGTTACAGCATTGGTGGATAAGGGAAATGCAACTGATGTCATCTACCTGGACTTGTACAAAGCATCTGACACTGTCCCCCACAACATTCTTGTCTCTAAATTGGAGAGATGTGGATTTGACAGATGGACCACTCAGTGGATAAGAAATTGACTGGATGGTCACACTCAAAGAGTTACGGTCAATGGCTTCATATCCAAGTGGAGACCAGTGACGAGTGGTGCTCCTCAGATGTCGCTATTGGGACCGGCACTGTTTAACATCTTTGTTGGCGACATGGACAGTGGGATGGAGTGCACCCTCAGCAAGTTTGCAGATGACACCAGGCTGCGTGGTGTGGTGGACACGCTGGAGGGAAGGGATGCCATCCAGAGGGACCTTAACAGGCTTGAGAGGTAGGACCGTGTGAACCTTATGAAGTTCAGCAAGGCCAAGTGCAAGGTCCTGCACATGGGAAGGGACAATCCCAAGCACAACTACAGGCTAGGCAGAGAACAGATTGAGAGCAGCCCTGAGGAGAAGAATTGGGGGTATTGATTGATGAAAAGCTCAACATGAGCTGGCAGCGTACGCTTGCAGCCCAGAAAGCCAACCGTATCCTGGGCTGCATCAAAAGAAGTGTGACCAGCAGGTCGAGGGAGGGGATTCTGCCCCTCTACTCCGCTCTTGTGAGACGCCACCTGGAGGACTGCATCCAGCTCTGGGGGCCCCAGCACAAGAAAGACATGGAGCTGTTGGAGCAAGTCCAGAGGAGAGCGATGATCAGAGGGCAGAGGCACCTCTCCTGTGAGGAGAGGCTGAGAGAGCTGGGGTTGTTCAGCCTGGAGAAGAGAAGGTTTCGGGGAGACCTTAGAGCTGCTTTCCAGTACCTGAAGGGGGCCTACAGGAGAGCTGGAGTGGGACTGTTTACAAGGGCCTGTAGTGATGGGACGAGGGGTAATGGCTTTAAAATGCAGGAGGGTAGATTTAGATTAGATATAAGGAATAAATTCTTCACTATGACTGGAACAGGTTGCCCAGAGAAGCTGTGGATGCCCCCTCCCTGGAAGTGTTCAAGGTCAGGTTGGATGGGGCTTTGGGCAACGTGGTCTAGTGGAGGGTGTCCCTGCCCATGGCAGGGGGGTTGGAACTAGATGATCTTTGAGGTCCCTTCCAACGCAAACCATTCGATGAGTCTACGATACTGCACAGTTACCCCAAGGAGCACATTTTGCACATACAGCTACTTTCTTACATGACTGTGAATAGTAAGGAATCCACTGGCAACACTATACAAGAGTAAAAGGATGAACAGCCTTACACACAAAACCTATTAAAACTAAACCCACTAGGCTCTGCGTTCAAGGCATTCAAAAGTCAAAGTCAGAAGCATTAGTAATGACAGGCACATGTAATAAGATCTGTGTGGTGAAGCAACGCATCGCTGCGGCCAGATTTAGAGCCAGATCATCACTTTAGAAATATCAATAGCTGGATAAGGTCCAAGCTACTTCCTCATCAAAGCAGTATGACTCCTGACTCCAGTGAAAATAATAACCTCAGCTTCTGGAGACAAAGTCCTGATCAATAATGAATCTTAACATGTCTACAGGATCTTCTGCCTCCTCAAATGTGAATTAGTACTGACACCTTCTTGGCACTCTGCCAGCAGTGGCTGCTCACTGAAAGTCGAGTGGCAAATGTGAGCTGGTGAAAGTTGAATAAAAATATGATATTTGAAGTATGCTTTACCAGAAAAACTATGATACAACTGTAAAATGCGGCCGTGGGGAAAAACCAGAAAAGCATTTGATTGTGGTTATTACATGTCTGATATGAAACGTAGCCTGACACACATATGGCTAGGGCCCTAAAAATCCACACAAGACCTTAGTCCTTCAGACAAACTTCTCAGGTTTTAGAGCCAAAGGACAATCATCAATCTTTTCAAATTTCTTGTGGATTGCCATGTAGCCTGCTCACCAAACTTGTAACTGAGAACACTACCAATTTTGCTGTTTAACGGAACACCACAGATTAGGTATGGGCCACATATCAAAGCCATGTGACTCAGAGTTAGAGATGCACAGCTCTGGACTGCGCATATTTCATTCTGCCAGCTCAAATTTCTGATGCTTTTTCTCTCAAAATAACCCACTATTCACCAAGAAGGTCCCTGGAAACCTCTGGAAAAACAGGAATTGCTTTACTAAATTGGACCCCTGGCCCATTTAATCCTTTCTCCAGTAACATGAAGACTTAAGAAGCGAGGCACTCATGACCACCAAGGGTAGGTTTCACTCTGATTTTCAGTGTAACTCAGAGACTGACCTAAATGCTAAATTGCAGGCTTTGCTCTTCATTCTGCATTTTTATTCTCATAAATCTGGATGTGAATTATAGCTTTCGAATCACTACATTCTTAAAATATATTTCAAAACATGTTCTGAAGGTCTCAATTCTATGGCTAATGTTCACATGAGGAAAGAGGATAATTTTAAACAACTGGCTGTCCAGGCTTCCTCTGTGAACAAGTTCTACACTATATCCATAAGCATGCCAGCACAACTACAGAATTCCCCATGATCTTCGAAATCTGTTTTACCAATAGTAGGTTAGGACTGAGCCCCCAAATAAACATGTCTTGTACTTTTTCTGTAACTCCTGTATTCATTTAGTAAGGGTTAAAATAAATGTTAAAAATCAAAATATTCACAGCCACTACTGTTATAGAAATGTAAGTACCTCAAACATGCATTTGAACAGACATTCCTGCAGGACTGAATGGAAATTCATCAAAGAGCATAAATGCTTGCCTAAACACCCACTGATGTTGGCAGCATAACCGCATGTGAAACTTCTGACTGAATCAGGACCTCTAACTGCTTCAAGCCATTTTTTCATCTGGACTTCCAGAGACGTCACTACCATTCCACTCACATGTCCTGCACTACACGGTCGTGTGGATAATGTTTCATACATATATGTATGATTTATACAGACTCCAGAGGCCAGCAAAGTGCATTTTACTCATAGCATTCCAAATCTTCCCTGGAGCACATATACACATCTTAAATTCTAGAAACCCTGACTTTGTAGTATTTCTGCAGAAATTAAGCTTGTCTAATGTTTTCACAATGGAGAGCTGAAAATCAGGCTTCTGAACTCATGTTTATATGCTTTAAGAAATGACCTGATTTTTAAAAGCACTGAGCCTCAGGTGACTGGTGGATTTAGGGGAGAGGTTTTCTAACAAAGCTGGAACAAATGCCTAATCTGCTCCCTTTGTGGTTGGTAGGAGTATTACTGTTGAGCTCGGTGGAGCTCAGCTGCTAACGTTTAGACTTCTGTTTTTGAAAAACAGGTAGTCATAGGAACTGAATACCAAAGAACACTCAAAGAACAGGACAGGGTTTTCAGAACACCGCAACCGGAACACACTCCCTGTTTCTGAGTGTTTACTGTTACTGCTTGCTTGAAAGACTAACAGGTGTGTGGGAAATAGGATATGAGAAAGATGTCTTCTTGTTTCAAAATAATTTTAATCCTATCATGTTTCTGATGTCCCCCCTTGCCTGAGCCTTGAAAGAGGAGACATGCCATCTGTTTCAATAAAAAATGAAAAGTATATATGTATACAAACACACATGTGATTGGGGCAGTGTTAGAACTAGGGAAAGCAAATAAAGAATCTATCTTTAAAATCTTAAACATGGACAATTATGAAGCAATAAAACACCTGTCCTTTCAGCATGTTATTCTTCAGTACTTGGGGAAATGTTTCTTTTAACTACTACAATTATATTTATAAATTTTCCTTGGAGCATCACATTTTTGAGATCATCAAAGCTAAAAAAAGTTTATAATTTAAAGCAACAGACTGAAGGAGTCCAGTAAGCTCAATTCTCCCTATTTCTTTTTAATTTTCATTTCATTTATTGGTTATTAGTAGAATCTTCTCAACCGTGTTTCTCTTCTAGGTACATTTTCTTTTAATGATGGAATTTCTTCATATTGCAGCTGATGCACTTTTCAGTGTTTTACTTATAATTACCAAATTCAGAATGAAAATGAAAACCACTTAATTTTGTAATTGTCTTAGAGACAGCATGATAATTAAAGCCTTCAGAAAAGCAGCCCAGAGGCATTGGCTGTGCAGAAAGGTAAAGAAAATATAATACAGGCATCTCAGAAAAGGACTAAATAAAACATTGTAGGGAAAGAAATTATACATTCATCCCTGAACAGATTCCCTTAAGAACTGTATACCTTAATCAACATAAAATATCATATTTACATAGCAGAGCATGTACAGCAAGACATGTCACCATAAATTGGCTATTCATAAGTTATAAAAGATAAGAGACTGAAGTTATACATGATATTACAAGAAATAGTGTTGAAGATGACAATGAAATGTATGACAAAGATTAAGAAGAAAATTAAAAATACAGATGGGATTAACCTGCAAACAAAAGTTAAAAGTTTACTAAGCAATGTATAAAGAATAATAAAAGCTGAAGATGCTCTTGTTGAAGGACCAATCTAAAAAGTTATTTCTAGTGCTGTGATAAATCTTCAAGCAGTGGTAGTGAAAGTGTGCAGATGTCACATTAAAAGTCAGTATAAACTTCTTTGGACACACATCTCCAAGCCATTACACTTTCCTAAACTTTGGGAGTATCTGCAGCTGCACACAGCAAACCCAAAACCAGCTGGACTCTCTATACAGCAAAAGGGCAAATCTAAAGAAGTTTCACATTTCTGACTTGCATGAGACATCCTTCAGTTAAATCCAAGAGAAACGCTAACATTTACCCTGCTAAAAAGCCTTAACCCCTTCATTCTGGCTTTGTGAGGTAACAACACAGGAGAGGATTAGGCTATGATCAGATGGCAGGACTGGTTAAAAACCACAGAATTTCTGCTGCTGCCCAGAAACAGGAAGGGTGACTGTGTGCACCCTGGAAAAATCCCACCAGCTGCAAGGGGTGATACAAGCCCTCAGAAGTGCTCGGAACCCATGTGAAGAATGGTCCCTCTGTATATAACTTGCACCACCTTGGAATTAACAGCACCAGAGTTGTTATGCCATTTATTCTGAAAGCCATCACCACACAGAAAATACCGTTACATTTGAAGTTAACAGAATACATGAACAATGATTTTCTTTTTCATGCTAGAAGCCTCAAACTGCCACGCAAAAAATCAGCTTCCTTCTGTTCCCAGCAGTTAACATGCATTTCCCATGTGTTTTGGCACTTGGCAGTAGATAATTATTGGCTACACTCTTTGCCATGAAGTACTTTCCTTTTATAATTAAGATATCCTTTGAATTGCGGACAGTTAACTTTTCTACTGCTAAAGATTGCAAGCAATTAGTATGTAAATTACAAGTTGACACCGACAGCTCATACGGACAAGATAATGCTCACATGCTGAAGGCTACCTGTGCTTAATGTGAAAGCAATAGAAAATAATGATTTTTAGAAGTTTCAAAGCATTTAACTTAAAAGTGTATCAGAACATAGAACCGCTTGCTTCCTTCTATCAGTGTGAACCAAGGCACAGTCTCAGTGAAAATGGGAAGATGCAAATTTCTTCGGAAGAAAGTCTTCTTTCACTTCCCTTCTTTACAGTTCTTACCTTCACTACACTTGGACTCGCACCTCTGTGACGCTCAGTCTGTGTGGCACCCATGAGAAAATAGGTTCTGAAAATGAGATATAAAAGAGTCAAACCACTCCTCGAGACTGTGAGATCTTTTAACAGTTCCAGAGGTGTTATCCAGTGCTTGAATAAATTAGAACACAGCATCCTGCTAATCAGCTCCTGCTTCTGCCTTCCAAGTTCCCCCAGCGCACTTTTTGTGACTATAAAGCACTAGCACATATCAAACTTTATTTTTAATATGTACCTATACAACTGTATTTATATATATGGCTGATATTTCTTTCCAGTGAAACCATTGATTTCATGCATTTATTGCATACACTGAATATGTATTTTATCTGAAACGAGAATTGAGGGCATTCTCCATTGCAATTGTTTTAACACTGTTTCCTGATGGCTCCATGAAAAAAAAAAAAAATTACATTTCTACTCTATTTTGGTCCTTTCAGCAACCTGTTGTTTCCCTGATTGATGAATTTGTCACCTCAGGTACTACTTTACACACGCAAGTCCACCAAATATCTTCAGAGTCTACCAGAGACACGGCAACAGCCTGGTAACAAATTCCGGCAGAGCGGTTAAATTTACACGGTATCGCCCTTGTTACTTTAAGACACTAAAGAGAGACGGATGCTGCAAAAACCTGCCGGAGCCTGCTTAGCCCGACGGCGTGAGGCCGTGAGCGTGGGGAGAACCCCGGCCCGCAGCGCCACGGGGCAGAGCCCCTTGCCCCCCGCCGGCACCGGCACCAGGCCCGGCCCGGCGCTCCGCTACGGCCACCAGCGCCCCCTGCCGGAGCGGGCGGGGGCAGCCGCGGCGGCGGCGGCGCGGGCGGGCAGCGGCCCCTACAGGCCGGCGGGAGGCGGCGAGCGGTAACGGCGGCCCGCGGCTCTCGGGCTCCAGTCGGGAGGGAGGGCTGTGTTTGCGGCGGGGGCAGGGGCGGCATCCCCGGCCTCCATAATTCTGAGGTTTTGGGTTTTACGGAGCGGGAAAGCACTACCAGTCCGGAAAACAAACGGCGGGTCCCGGCAGGCTCGGCACCTCCGCCCCGGCCGCCCCCCGAGCGCCAGCGGTCCGGCCCGGCGCACCCCTCTCCGGTGGCTCCCACAGGTGTCCCGCTGGCTTCCTCCCCCGCCTGCCCACAGCCGGTAGCCAGCCGAAGGGCACCCCAGCCCACCCCCTCCCGCCCCTACCCGGGCCGACCCCGCCGAGGCGGCCGTTGGCCTCCGAGCCCCGCCGCGCCGCGCGCTCCCATAGGCTAGCGGCACCCCAGCAGCAGCCAATCAGAAGGCAGTTGTCAGGCGCTCCCGTCTATTTTTAGCACGCACAAGCAGGCGCACGCGGCGGCGGGTGGACGCGCGTGCGCACACACGCACACACAGACGGGTGCGCAGGCACGCAGAAGCGCGCGCACACACAAACACACACAAACACACACAAACACACACAAACACACACAAACACACACAAACACACACAAACACACACAAACACACACAAACACACACAAACACACTCTCTCTCTCTCTCTCTCTCTCTCTCTCTCTCTCTCTCTCTCTCTCTCTCTCTCTCTCTCTCTCTCTCTCTCTCTCTCTCTCTCTCTCCTCTCTCTCCTCTCTCTCTCTTACACGACCAAAGCTGGAGCGTTAAGAGCGCGGGAAAGCAGCGTCAAACCCAGGCTGCCGTGCACCTTCCCGCGGAGCGAGAGGGGAAAATCCCAAACCCCACTGCTCCAAGCAATGCTTTCTAAAGAAAACGTTGAAACAAAAAATAATATGTTAAAAAAATATTTTAATTGCAACGGCTGTTGCAACGAGAATGGCTCTGCAGACCGCTCCACCTCCTGTCCTCCCAGCTTTGCTTTCTCCGGCTTTGAAGCATTGAGAAGGATGACCCCACACAGGCGCTGCTTGCGAAATGGCTGATGTTGGTCAAAACGACTGTACCGAACGCTCAGGTGGCACATGGCCTCTTCCACAAGTTAGCGGCAGAAGGGAAAGTTCAGATTCCTAGTATGGGCTAAATTCTGTATCTTTTAAAGTTTATTTTGTATATTCTCGTTTAATTAAAGTCACGCATAAGGTACCTAGTTATCTCTGTAACCGATGTGCTTCTGATGTGTTGTCAGTCACTATTGCATAATGGTAGCTGTGTAGGTTCTGGAGAAAAAAGATTAGACATAAACTCTTAGATAATACTTACCCTGAGTATTTTGGAGGGCTCAGATATTTCAGATAACTGGAATTGTACTATTTTCCAGTTTTTCACAGAGGTCCAGATTCAGTAGAGTGTTTTCATGTATCCTTGATTTCAGAGGGGTTAGATATGTGCTGAAGCATTCAGTGAAATACAGGGGTGAAGCAGGACCCCTAGTTTAGAAAAGGAAATGCTAAAATACAGTAAGGAAAACTGTGCTTGTAATACATAAATCAAGATGTAAAACAGTAATAATGTCAATACATTGTGGAAATGTCAAGGAAGAAACTGGTCTTGCTAAGCAAGTTTTTTAAGATTCTTCTGTAAACATAAAGAGTTTAGATACCTGTCTAAATATATGGTTACTTAGCCACAGGTGATCAATTATTTGGAGGTTTATGGATAATGAACTGTAATAGCTTCTCAGGCTTTGAACTGCTCACAAAAAATACAAGGAGTGGGTGAAATGCAGACCTATCTGTGCGGTGAATCTGCAGCCTCCAAAAGGATTAAACCGATCTGCAGGTCTTGTGCTGACCCTACAGCATGGGAATGGGTTTCACTGCCTGCGTGCACTGAGACAGCGTTTTGGACCCCTCGAGAAGAAAATCTTGCAAAATAAGACAGACTCTCCAAAGTCAGCCAACAGCTGTTTGTATTGCAATGAGAAGTATTCCCTGACAAATCTTGCAGTTTCAGAGCAGAAATTTGCCCGGCTGCTCCTCGTTGTCACCAGCCCTTAAGTGATGGTCAGTGTCAGGCTGTTCTGAAATCCTTGTCCTCATTACTCGATTCCCATGGATGCTTTTCAGTTGCTAGTAGGACATACCGAATCGGCAGTGAAACAAAAGAACAAAAGTCTGCTGTGACAATGTTTGGATGCCATTTCAAAAAAGTGGCCTGTGGATTTAAAATCTTCCTGGAAAAAAAAAAAATGTTTGTTCTGTCATTGCCAGAACATTGATATAGTCAGAAACATTATTTCAATGAAGTTTTTACATGCCATTGAACATTTTCTCTGTGTTCACGGGTTGTCAGTCTTATGTGCAGATTAAACTAAGTTCTCACAGAGGAAGTTCACGCAGCGTGAATTCCGTTAGCGCTGCTGATCCCATTATGCACCATAATGCGAGAGTGAAGATTGCTCTGCATAAATATTCATCTGGCATCTTTCAAGTTTTCACTTTTCATTCTGCTGCTGCCTGACCCTGTCTGCCACTTTTCTCTGAATAGTCATTACTGCTGAGCAACCCATTTGGAGAAAAATGCATTTGCAAGACTGAAATACCCGAACAGCACTGGACTCGTGGATTGTCACTAGGACAAGTTTCAGCCCATTGCAATGTATAGCTGTGGACATTAAAATGATCTAACGTGCTATTTGGGATTGATTTTTCTCTGCAGATGTCACAGCCTCTGGCTCACACAAAGGCCATACTGAGCACGCAGGTGGCAGCGCCCCAATTTTTACCCTGATCACTCAGAGTCCAAATTCTAAGTTTTTCCTGTTTTAATTCCAGTAGGTTTTGAATTGTATCAATGTTTTTTTAGTGCAGTTTCTATCGATCCCCAACCCAAAGGCTCTGCTTGTGCATTGAGGTGAACTGGAATCAGTGAAAATAACATAAACAATGTGATGTGGTTTTGTGGACATAAGGAGGCAAATCAAGGGCTCCTTCCATATCAAGTGAGTTAAAATGACTACACATTAGAGGATTTAGCCCAAACGTGATAAAATTGACCACAGTTCTCTTGTGAATCCTCAACACGTCCTGGGATATGAATATCCATTCCCTGCAATTGTTAATCTAGCCAGTAAAGGAAACTCCTATTGTGATTTGCGCCCAGATGTACTGCCTTGTGTTTCCAGCGCGTGAAACCAGGCACAGATTTTCTAGGTGAGCTAAGGGGATTGCATCCCCATCCCCCTCCATTGGCATTGCAGTGTGTGGAGCGTACATCTGATGGCTGTGCACATTAGCTGTTTGTTTTCGGGGAAAGTATTTGCCCGTCATGTGTCCCCCCCCAGTTACGCAGCTGAGTTACCTACATTTAGGAAAATCACAGTCAGCTCTGAAATGCAAGGAATGACCATTCCTGGGAAAATCATTCTCCAGATCATGGGGTCTCACATCCATGTTTCCATACCGTGATGAGCAAGATAAGTTTTTCAGTGGCACAGTCTTGCAATTACAGCTCCCTAATCCAGAGCTCTCCTACAGAAGAAACCCCACCCCACCACCCAAAGCAAGCAGCTGCCTGGGAAAGGCAAGAGGCACCGCGGGGATGCATCCCTGCGGCAGGAGCGTGACGAGCCACTTCACAGGCTGCGCTGCAGAGCTTCCCAAAACTTTCCTTGGGCAAAGAACTGGAGAGCACAGCCTGTTCTCCCAAGCAGTGCTCTGAGACAAGCTGGCAAAGGGATATATGATTTTCTACTTATAAGATGTTTACTTTTATAAGGTGGTTACTTTTGCTAGGTATTATTATTTTTTCTTTCCCTTTTTTTCATCCAGTCAGAATTCCCATAGACACCACTTACATAATTTCCCTGCTTATCAGCTTGACATCTTAATTACAGAAACTGCCCCAACAGGGAGAAGTTGCTAGATAACAGGCACAATGCCACAACAGGTAAAAAAGAGTAATCGTATTACTCCAGGAAGACCAAAGCGGTGAAAATATGCTCTACTAAAAATTCAGGTTTAAACCAGACATATTTCCATGCTGACTGAAGTGAATGAAATCTCTTTCCAGCTAGACAGCTTTGATCCAATCCTCCAGCAAAAAAAAACCAGTGCAGGGTAGAAACATTCATGTGACGAAGGCTGTGTGATTCAGGGAGGTCTGTTACCGCCTGACTTTGGGCCAGCTGCTTGGCCCCGGTCCTGCACCGATGTTCTTGCCTGAGCGCTCACACGGACACATCAAAGAAATGGGCCGGGCATTTTCCAACAGAGGACCAGGCTGTTATTCTCTCTGTAAAGAGCTACTATGTGCGTAATGACACCCCAGTCTGGTTTAGCGGGAAGTTAGAATGGCAATCATTTTCCCATTAGCAGTAGCATAATCCCATTTTTAATGTGTACTTCATATCCATGAGCCTGTCTCTGTGTTTTATGATGAGTGATTCTGACATTAATATCTCTCAGTGCCCTATGCCTTTTCCTAAAAGAAAATTGTCATGTAAAAGACCCTTGTTCTTCTAATTAAGATCAAATAATTTGTAGAGTACATTATATTTTGGACCTGTCACATCAGAGTGTATACATCACATTGACTTATGTGTGGTGCGGTCAATCAGCCATGCGAGTGAAGGATTATGCACAGGCTTTCTGGATGCTTTGGGGCTTGAACCCTGCAAGCAGTAGATCACAGATGCTTTCTGTCACGTATTAATAGCCGGCTCAGCATGAAGACTGGAAGCCCAGAGCTCCCATAAATGCTAAAAATGTTTCACCTCCAGGACTTAGAATGCATAACTTAATATGCCAGTGAAACACTCTGGAAGCTGCTTTCCTTTTTTCTCCACGCCACTTTTAAAAGGACTTCAAGTTCAGAGAAACATTAATGTATCATAAAATTTTTAAAATGATGTGACACTCTGTGATTGTTTTATTTTTGCAATGGAGGCGTACTGACTATTTTTGCAAGCAAAAATGCATTGTTTCACTCATCTAAGGACAAACTCACCTATTTGATGTTCCTGATTGAGCAATAAGGGATGAGTAAACCTGGCCTACCCTTAATGATAACATTTGTACAAACTTATGATGGTTTGTCTTTAAAGTATCAGTGGAGTGAAAGCCGTTTCTCTAATGGAGTCCCTGTTGAACTGACAAGGGAATGGCTGCTAGTCCTAGTCCTGAGCCACCACAGCTCTCCATGAGACCTTATTTGTGGCCACATCCTAGGCCTTGGAAGAAGAGAAGGAATACAAGGTGGGGTTTTTTTGCAGTTAGTGCAGGTTTAGGAGAGGATTAGTATTTGGAATTGGTTCTGACCAAACTGGACTCGTTGTCAGCATTGTTTTGCAGGATGTCCCTACCTACGTTCAACCTCAAATGGTGGAAGCATTACTGATAAGCATTTATCAAAAGGAGAGATTGGTCTTTCGGGAGCGTTCATTTTGGTACTAGAAATAGAAGCTAATTTCCTCTGCTCTGCGCTACATCTGAATCACTTCTGAAAAGCAGTTCTTTGATGAGGAAGGTGCATTGCCTGAGGAAATCCAGAAATCCACATTAAGTCCCCATCCCTGATACGCAGCTGACAGATCTGGCTACCTCAGCCCATCCGGTCAACTTCGTATTCTACCTGTTTGTGTGAGTGTGGTAACGTGCTCTGCCTTAAGGACGGGGAATGAGTTCGATGGCGTTTACAGTACCGTCACAGTAGTGAAACCGTGTAAAGATGGGGACTGGTCCCATCCTTTTCCAGCCATGGCTGATGTCCAAGGGCTGACTAACCAGCCCTTAGTGTCAGTTCTTACCCAAGTTAACGAGTCTGGGTTACTGACTGCCCCCAGCCACAGGTTTGAGGTCATATTCCAGGCCTATTTCTCCATCCAGTGGTGTCTGGAGTCCTTTGCTTCCTTGGTGCTGCTGCCAGTTCAATAGAGCCATCTGAAATGGTCCTTTTGACCTGAGGAATAACGTTTGGGCCTATTCCTGTTTGGAGTGATTTGGAGAATTTTTCCTGTTACACAGGATACCTACAGATCTAGTATCTGTGGGGTACCCACTCTATTCTCCTTCTCTTGGGGGGGTGCGGAAGCAGATTCTGCCTTGGGGGTCTGATTTGACTCTTCCCTTTCTTTCTTTCTTGCCAGAGCTTCTTTTAACCAGGGAATAGTAAACCTGCCTTGCCTCTCTCCCTGCTTCCTCATTGCTTTGATGCGTCCTTGTATGAACTGAGAAGCAGGTAATCAGATCTCTGGGCATATCCTTCCTCTGTCTGCAGGTGGCTTTAGGCAGAAGCAGGGCACACAACTCGATGCAGGTTAGAAAAATTGTGCTGCACCATATGGCCAAAGCAGCTGTACAGCAAGGTAACATCTGGGATGAAGCCCAAATCCATCCCTGTCACCGGTGGTGCTGTGGCTCTGGCAAGCTCGCTGGTGTGTGCTGGCTCCTGGCCTCCCCCTTCCCCAAAACATCAGCATTTAGCTGCTGCCAGGGGCACTGTCATTGGACCTGTTTTTCGTGCTTGCTGCTGTTCTGGGTCAATAGATCCCACGTTCTTCCAGCATAAAAAAAAAAAAATAAAAAAAAATGGTCTCCCAGAGCTGCATCGTTGTTTTCCCTTCAAGATTACCATCATCAAGTAACAAACATTGAAACCATTCATATTGGTACAGTTTCTTTTTTTAACTGGTCACTTTTTTGGTTTCTCTTGGGATAGGATTATGCATTATGGTAACCAATTAGTTCAGACCCTGTTGTGTTGCTTTGTAGGTGTTTAGCCAAAAATTGCAACAACAATCATGTAAACGCAATCTTCTTTTCTGTGACTCTCAGTAGCATTTTTGCTATGAAGTGACACTTACTTCTGAGAAGGAAGCAGACTGTTTTAAGAATAATGATTACACTGAAAGTGAGAGAAATGCAATTGCAGATAATGTTTAAGAAGTCAAGTATATCCTGACCTTGCTTGGCATGTGACGCTGTTTGCACAGCCCCAGTTAATGACTGGACAATTAATAACTGGATCAGTTGCTCCAAGAGAAGATGTAGTTAAATGCTCTCTGCACATCATTCACCTCTGAGTCCAGGTGACCTTTTATGATATTTTTGAAGAGATTACTACTGAGACTTCTTTTCATTCTCCCTCTAATTATATCTACTTGTATCTTGCCTTACCTTAGAATTTAAGACCTGGAAGAGATTGCTTTTATGCCCTTTGGATTTTTAGCTAGATTGCCCCCCTTCCTAGTATGAGTTACAGCGGGCTTCACGTTGTCCCTAATTTATTGTAGCCATGTGAGAGGTACCTGAAGGCATTACTACAGCTCAGAAATTCGCTATCACAGGATGTGGGATGCAGAAGAATGGATATTTATAACAAAATGGGGAGAAAAATTAAAGCAGAAATTCATCAAACAAATGAACAGTGCACCTCCCACCCCAGCAAATATGACTCTGAGGAGCAAAAGGATTCAAAGTCCATTTATTTGTGTAAATGAATACACTAGTAAGAGACAGCATTTGAGGCTTTAATACTTCCCTTAGTATCTTTATAATTTGGAAAATGCCCTGTATTCAAAAGTGGCACGATCTCTCACATATCTCATATATGATTTTCATAAATTCATTTCATTCACAGTTTTTAAAAGTGTATTGGGGGAAAGAACTCAGTATGTTGTTGAACAGCAGAGAGAGTCTGAAATTTGTGAAATGAAAGATCACCTTAAGCTGTTGCTTTGAAGTCTCACCAGAGTTTTCCAGCTCATTTCCTACTGATAGAAAACTTGCCAAAAGTACTCCCAGCAGAGATAAAAATTATTTGGCCTGCTGAAAACCACACACTTAGAGATTATCAGCAGATCAAAGACACAAGAGTCAAGCTGTATGCTATAGACAATTTACATAAAATTCATGTATGTATATATACATATCACTGCCTATATATCTCTAGCTAATTAATGCATGCATTACTTATGCAGGTAGCTCTAAGTGGGATGTGGAAAGATGTGCCAGCAAAATCTATAGTATGAAAAGCACATTTCAGATGATTGCTTTAGACTTTAAATATTTCAGGCTGACCCTACCGGATTTGTTTTTTTCCTTTGGAAAACTTTCAGTGATTCTTAAGTTCCTCTGTCAACTTTTTGCTGCTGTTGCTGTTAGAGGGTTTATTGAGTCCAAAGTGTCTCTTATGTTTTATTTTGTTACATGAGCACATCTGGATGTTTATCTTTCATTAGATCATAGTTATTTGGAAAGGGTACTTTGCACAGAAACAACAACTAAAACTGAGATTCTTATTAACACAAGTATTTGAATGGATAACAGGCCCTGAAAGCTTCATTTCTTTTTTTCTTCATTAATTTCCTCCTGTGGAAGGAGGTTTTTGGTAGAGATGAGCCTTTCAGTACAGATGCGTTTGCCTTGTGCTGTCCCTCTTGCCCTGCTGTGGCCGATGGCCTCGTGGCCACCAGTGGGTCTCTGCGGGAGGGAACCCAGGGCCGGGGTGGTGAGGACCAAGGAGGAGGTGGCACAGGCTGTCTCTGGTCCCCACCATCTGACCGGGCCCCCCATGACAAAGCAGGTGCTGATAGCTGTCCTTACATCAGCCCATGGACCTGCCCCAACCATTGCACTTTAAATAACGTCAAGCAGTGAAATGTTGAGCAACACCTACCAGGCAAGAGCTTGTGAAGCAGCGCAGGTTGGGATGAAGGACCTGGGGCTGCTTCTCCTGCCCATTGCAGCAAAGCGGTTGTCCTCCGCCGGGTGTGACACTCCTCACCCCTCGTGGAAGTGGCATTTGCAGAAGTTTCTTGGATGGAGCCAAACATCCCACCCGCTTATTTCAGCTCTGGGAAGGACTTTAGCAGATGATGCCGGGTGATCAAGGAACACACCTGCTACAGAGGCAGAGGGGACACTTACTTTAACACTGCATTTTCATGTCATGGACTGAAAGGTTTTATTTTTAACAAACTAGTGGGAAAAATCACGCGCTACACCTTTCTAAGTTACCACAAAATAGAATTGTCGTCGGTCAGCCCAAGCGCAGAGCTTGCAGCCTGTTTCACAGTATCCCAGACCTGCATCCCTGGCTGGGTGCTGAGAGCATGTGTAAGGAGGCAGAAATGAAATGGATTGGAGCAGAAACAAAAAGTGATCCTACTTGAGGTGAAAATCTCAAGGTGGTGTGGTGAGAAGTCACTGTAAGTGCCTCTTTAATGATGTGTAAAAATACAAGCACAGCATACAAAGCTCATTTTAATACATTATTTTCTTTTTAACTCTTCCTTACTTTGAACGCATCGAGACTTCCTGCTCTGTGTAGTCAATCCTGAATTTTTTCTCATTACTCACTATGTGTTTGGTTGGTTGTTTTTTTGTTTGTTTTTAGTGACCGCATTTCTCTTTGCTGGATAATGCTGTTTTGTCATATTTCAGTCTCAGTTTCTAGGCCTGTTTGCTACACACAGCCAGCTAAAAATAAGCTGCTTTTCCCTTGGACGTATTATATAAATTCAGTCCCTAGCTGTTACACAGAACTGCGCTTTCAAGATGATGCTGAGTTGATTTCACTCATATCTTGTGTAACTTTGATGACACCAGCAGAGACAGAATATGCTGATGGGTTTTTCCAACAATAATTTGTATCAAATCCTTCTCTCTTGTCGTTCCCCAGATCACAGCCCAATTTAAATGTATTTAAACCGTACAATGGGCCCTCAATCTTCTTTGATATGGTTACTGTCATTGCGTATAAGACAAATTTCATTTTCATCCCTGGAAATTGCTTTTGGATATCTGTGATATTTAAGCCAGTCCTGAAATAAATGTTGCTGTTTGAGCTGCCTCACAGTAGTATTCTGGCAGGTTGGGCTGCCCTCCCACAGCCTTGTTTGCCCCATCAGATCCTCCTGAGGTATTCCCGTGTTGCTGCTGAGGACCGACCTGTGCTACATGACATGCCAGTCCCTGGCCCGTGCATTTCTTTGTGAAAGGAACGGGTGAGGTTTGGCATGTTTTATACAACTGGTCAATGCAGCAGCTGATCGTAATGGCCTCTTGGTTTAAAATCTGTTAATCAATTTCCTCCTTTGTTCAGATACTTATTTTAGAAAAAAGAAAAGGAAAGGAAAGGAAAGGAAAGGAAAGGAAAGGAAAGGAAAGGAAAGGAAAGGAAAGGAAAGGAAAGGAAAGGAAAGGAAAGGAAAGGAAAAGAAAAGGAAAGGAAAGGAAAGGAAAGGAAAGGAAAGGAAAGGAAAGGAAAGGAAAGGAAAGGAAAAGAAAAAAGAAAAGAAAAGAAAAGAAAAAAGAAAAGAAAAGAAAAGAAAAGAAAAGAAAAGAAAAGAAAAGAAAAGAAAAAGGAAAAAAATATCTCAGCGGACAGCATAATTTATCTCAGCGGACAGCATCATTCCACAGTGCAGAATATTGCTGTGACCCGGGACTCAGGGAAGGAGCAGCAAGGCTGTGAGGGACTAGGGGCAAAACTGTGAGGAGGGCAAGGGGGAATCTGGGGGAAACAAAGTAATGATAGGATCAGATATGAGGCAAGCTCTTCCTATTCATTGGTAAAAAGGAGTTATCCTAAATATTATCAATTGAATTTAAGCTATAAATACGTCCACGCCTTAGCTGTTTCCAGTTAGATCAATAAAGGACAAAAGTGCCTATGAACTACCTCACTGGTATGTAGATCTAAAACTTATATCCTTAAAATGCTTGCTCAGCTGCTGCCCAGATCCCTGT
Organism: Grus americana; assembly: GCF_028858705.1. Lineage (NCBI taxonomy): Eukaryota > Metazoa > Chordata > Aves > Gruiformes > Gruidae > Grus > Grus americana. The sequence goes on along the minus strand of NC_072852.1, from coordinate 50,388,236 downwards.
GCCCCTTTATCTACAGTCTTGATAGGCACTCGCGCAAAACACCCACAAAATACATCATCCGGTTAAAAGCTCGGGGCTCATTGCCAGCTCCACAGGCTCAGCTGCTGGAGGGCTCACTGGGGTGTGGGGTCCAAATTTTGTTGAATCCTTGGCCTGCAGGAATAGAATTTATTCAGCTCCAGACCATCTGTTGAAACTTTTCCATGCGGCAATAATTAAGTAATTATTAGGGCAGAGAAAGCATGAGTCTATGGCCTGGGGACAAGGATGGGGGTGGCTTGACTCCTGCACAAGCTCTACTGAACACTAAATGTGAAATACTCAGACACTTGCGAGAGTAGAGGTGGGAGCCTTGTCTCTCCTCTGTAACTCGGAATATCCTTTTTGCTGGAGCATCCACCTGGGGGGGGCCTTTGAGGTGGACCTTCGGGTCTCCACAGGCATCAAAGAGGAACGTAGCCCAGGTCCCCCTCCTGCTGGACAGGAGAGCTAACCAGTGAATCACTGTGCGAAAGGAGGAGGCGTACGCCTTCCTCCCCCTTGGCTTTGTGTGATGGGCAGAGATCCAGGTCAGCGCTGGAAATCATCATCTTGAGATCTGCACCTCCTGACAGCCCCAAGTAACACCTTCTCGCAGAGAAGCAGCTCACATAATACACCTGAACTTCTATAGTGAGGTCATATCCCCACTCAGCCCATGGGGTTTTCTGCTTCTGTTCCTAGGATGCTTCAGTCTTTACACTGAGTTCAGTCTGAAGTCGTGCGTCCAGAGGCACATCTGCTTCTTCTAATGGCATCAGCTGGTCTAATAAAAGATACTACTTCACTCTCTGAGCCCTCCTCACTTTACTGGGGTCCTACCTGCCCAAATCAGGGCTTGGGATACCACCAGGCGGTTTGGACACAGAGGTGATTTTGTTGATCTGGATCATAATACTCTTGGCATTGCCAGTATCATACAGATATGGTACATGAAGATGCATGCAAAATAACTTTTTTTATTGGAGGTTTGGTTTTACAAATCTTATTAAAATTGCTTTTTGTTAACCCTGATATCAGAAGTTGTATCACAATGTCATATGACCACTAAAGACATTTTGATAAAGTGAATTCAGTCCAGATTATTAGTGAATGAATGTACCAACTGTCAAATCTTCATGAATTAATTAACCTCTAAGTACGTTGAAGAGCGATGAAGTCAATCCACTTGTCATAGGAATTCTGAAATTACAGAACTGGGGACATAAATAGAAATATTAGAATGAACAGATATACTTCAATAATTTTTTATCCAATTTTTTCCCAGTAATTAATTCATTTATTTGCAAAGTTATATGCTTTAAAAAAAAATAAAAGAAAGAAAAGAAAAAAAGTCTTTCTATTGTGGCATCACTGTAAATTTTTCAAAGCCAGTTTGAGATTTAAAAGCCACTCCCCCCCCCAAAGGGAAGATAACAGGAGTACTTTTAGTAGTAGTTGCAATGTTTGAGTGGGACTATATTATATTTCAGTGAAAGGCAGGCTGTCATATAACCCCAAAATTTTAGGCCTGTTTCATTTTTGAAAGTTACTTAATACTGAGGAACCTACCTCCCCTGTATGATATCTAGTCTGTCTTCTGTGGATCATCAAGACCTGCAGCGAGCACACTCCCAAAGACGGGCTGACATACCGCTGGACGATGCCCTGCAGAGCATACAAGACCCCACATGTATGGCATTTGTCTCTGCCATAATATATGCCTGAACAGCCTTAGGGATGCTGCGGGCTATTCCTGAGGCATATGCAGGGCTGGAAGGCAGGCAGATCAGGAGAAACATTATGCTTACTTCTGTTCCCAAAATTAAATGTTGAATACATGCTGCTATGAGTTTCAGAAATATAATCAATGCATATCTCTGGCCAGTAAAGTGCCCCCAGTTCTAGCAGCTCTGTGGATATGGAATAACTGAGACAGTATCCTTCTTTTATATGTTGTTCGGAAGAATTAATTTAGGTGATTTAAGCTGAAATAATACTGCCCTCTTCATACTTCTACATAATACCTGCCCTGATATTGAAATACTCAAAACCAGCAGGAAAATGAAGGAAACAAAGAAAATAGTGAGGTTTTCTCACTGTTTCTCTGTTGCAACGCTGGAGAGGGGAAGCCCTATGAATATAAATCCACAGATACCATTGATCAATGACATTCACCCTAGGGAAGCTGCTGAATTTGGGGAGGAACCTTATTATTTCATCTGAGCAAAAGCCAGTTTTCAGAATATTCCTTTAGCCTCCTGTTTACTAACACTCTCTGCTTCCTAATTTTTAATTAAAATGTATGGAGAAATGGAAACGATTTATTAAAAGATGTAGTCTGGGGCCCATGTGGGAAATCATGCAGTGTCGATTTGATCTAAGCTTTGACAGGTTTAATTTTACATCTCTAAGGCCTCAGTGAGATCTCACTTCACTGAAGGCTTAGTGTATCTGTACAGATAACTTAATACACCACTGGATGTCACCCTTGCTCTCCCCTGAAGCAAACACACAACGATAAAAGACGAAGAATGTAGTTTTAAAGTCCTGGATACACTATGAGGTGGTAAATGGCAGGTTATGACCAGAATGTGGATAATGTAGGATAATTTATATAAGGCACATGAAAAAGTCTGCTACTAAGGGCTTGTATTACCTTTTACATGATGAACTCTTTGAGGCTAAGACTACTAGTTATTGATTTATTTCTAGTCCTTCCAAAAGTGGCACTGTAAAGTTGAAGCCTGCAGAAGCTACTCTAACTCAAATAAAATTTGCAATTCAACATAAGGAGTTGCCCCCTACTTATTTTGTATTTTATTAAACTTCTGCATTTTCTGTAAGTTAAACCTGAGTTTCATGTCAGGAAAAGGCAGTGAATAGCTTGTAAGCTCTTTTTAGGACAAGCTCAGTCTGCCATCTTCTTGCCACTGCCACCAGATTCAAATACTGTCTAATAGCAATAATCCAGATGTTCACAGCTGTTTCAGCAACTTTTGCAGTAGCATCCTTCCAAATAATTTCCATTCTTGTCACTCCTCTGTGCTTTTGCTCATAACTGACTACTGTTTCATGATTGTCAAGAAAAGTCCCATAAACCCCATAAACATATGCTACGTGTTCATTATTAACGACTCACTGCATAAGCTGTGTTGGGGAAGAGAGAAGAGGAGGAAGATACATAGACTTTGTAAATTGACCTAGCTCAGTCTGAGATGAACAGATGACAATTAACACGAGCTAAGAATTTGCCCCGGGAAGTTTAAGTAAACCTGTGCAAACTTTGCCTTTCTGAGACGTCCTCAGGCACTGCTAACTGGTTGAAGATACTCAGGAACGCATAGTCCTCTCAGGTTCCTCAGCCTGACTGCAAACAGGGATGGGCTCTCAAAGGGAGTTTTGCTCATATTCTTCACTCATAAATCATCCACTGAGAATAGCATGGTCTTCTTGAGATAACTGTAATTTGGTGACTCACCATCAGCAAGACAGAAATGAAAGGTCAGAGAAGAATATTGGCTGGCACACAGAAATGTTCATGAAATACTGCAATTATCCTTGCTTGTGAGACGCTGTCCCAAGTGAAGAACTAGTTATCAGTTACTAGCACTCTAGTTGTTGAAGAATGCTATTTTAATATAGCGATTTGTATGCACAAACATAAATTTATTTTTCCAAAGGAAGGAAAGCAGAAGTCATTGAAAATGGAAACTATTTTGTGAAGAATTTTTATCAAAATTTAATTCTGATTTCTCAGAAGACACAAAAAGATTAATCAGTTTTCAGAAACAGGGAAAGGGAAGAGCAATCTATACATTTAATTGCCCAAAGTCATGCAAAGAGTGAGATGAAGAATTTGGAATAGCATTTTACTCTCCCGTTTTACAGTACTGAGCAGCCCATACTGTAAGAATTTGGTAGTTCTTAATACTAACATATTATACATAACCAGGAGCTGTGAAACATCCCAGAAGTGAGGCAATCTAAAATAGCTAAGCCAGAAGATGATAAAAAGACAAAATATCCTGTATAAATTCAAAGAGAAAAACTGAAATCTGTTGTACTTCCTCTTGAACTACACTAAAATAACTATGAGGCAATAAGAAATTTTATGTAGATTTTGGAAAAGAAAGAGAAGAAAGAATCTAAACCAAAGTTAAATGACTCTATGCAGATTTATGGGACAGTCCAAAACCAACAGAGTTAAAGGACTAGAACATAGGGCTTGACAATCGTGAGAAAGAAGCTATAGAGCAATCATATTTAACTGAAATATGACACTGGTAATGAAAAAATTGTATCAAATTCTTTTATATTTTTCCTAAATGCTTGCCATTAAATATATTTGTCACATTAATGTGAAATCTTATAATCTTATAAGCAGTATCTATTGCCATTATATTTCCTAAATCTTAGTATAATATTTAGATTCTCAGCATTCTGGCTACTTGTACTCTTCAATTCCTTCTTTGCCCACTAGATGGTATTACCAGCTTTAAATCCACCATTCAAGGCTGAAATTACAGGGTGGCTTTGTTTCCTCATTTCATCCCAGATCACAGGCATCAAGGACTACATTAAATTTTTCAGCTGCCCCAGTATAAATTCAATTTTACTCCACTAGTTTTACATCAGTTTCTGTAGAAACATCCATGGATAGCCAAACAGACATTGGTGCCAGACCTTAAAATGAAATGGAAATATTTCAGCCAAATAGAAGTGTTTGCAAGCAGGCCCTGTAGTTGCTAACCTCATACAGTGGATCACAGTTAAAAGATATTCAACCTTTTTGGCTGCAAACAACTTCTTCCTCAAAATTGACTCTCACCTCTAAACCACAAAAGATGCAGATGTCTTAACTTTCTTACAGCTGAAAGAACATTCTATTTATAATTTGGATTCGTTAGTCCTTTCAGCATAACTGTGCTATTTTGTAGCCAGAAATTTCAAGTAATCTAAATTTAATATGAATACCTGAGCACATTTAATGTTCTTACTTGAAAAAGTAAGAAAAGATTCAATTTCTGTATCAATCTTGCATATTGTCTGTTTTACGAGCCGTCCCCATACCCAAGGACTATGTGTCCATTTCTGCAGATAGTCTTTAGAGATTAGCAGAAAAGAAGTCCAGATTTGCTCTCTGAAGAAGATCTAACCCATCATTACTAAACCTCACCCTCCGTTCTTGGTTATAGAAAAATTATTCATCGAAGGAATGAAAGCTGCTTCTATAAATCTTAATCGTCATAGATGTAAATGAACTTCAAGCCATGGAACTGAGGGGGTTGAGGCAGCAGTGGGAGATGGGGGGAAAGTAGAACTCGGGAGTTGACATGAGTCATCCTGACTCATCACCACTTTGGGGTAATGGAAGTGGTATGACATCTGCAACTGGAAGGATCATCCTTCCACGGGGCATGACCAGCCACATGGTCCTGTGTATATGATGCACTGGGAAATATCATGGACCACATGCTATCTGAACAAAGATTTTGTTTGTCTTCTCTAACCCTAAGGCTTCTTGCTGCAAGGTGCTGTGGAAATGATATGTCACTGAATGGAAAAATCAACTGAGTTTGTTAAAGGAAAAACATTAAGAAAAAAAAGAAAAAGGTCAGAAATTAATATCTCAGTGGAATTAATATTCTGTGGCATTGGAAAGGGAACAAGAAAGTCAAGAAGCAAAGTCACCAATTAAGTGTCCTCCAAAATATCCACATTGTGCTTTAGGCTTTCCAGCAATTCACAGAGCTGATCCATATTGTTTTCACAGTGAAATGAATTCATTGGCTTTGGAGAAAGTTAAGAAGTTGCTGCTTTATTTGAAACTCTCAAATGTTGATATTCGTTGATCGGACTTCTATGTCCCCTGTTCTTCCTGAAGTTAGATCCATGGCATAACCTTCCTCTAGATGATTCACTTCAGCAAACAATGTTTACTTGAGCCCCTGCTTTCCTTTCCCCTGTTCTGTGCTCCCCACAACACAATCCATTTCTTGTCGAGTGTTTAATTTGTGTAGTTTTACCACTGAGCAACTGTTGCATTTGCCCTGGAATGATGTGAAGAAGACTCTGCCTTGTGCACAGAAATTGAAGCAGATTGTATGGCATAGTAAGAGATTATATTCTTTCAGAGGAGAAGACATAATCCTCCAAGTGAAAAGTAAATACAGAATTTTATTCTTAGAAATACAAGAGCACTTGAATCCAGGCAATGTATTTTTAATTCAATTTCTGATTCTTGGAGTCTGTTAAAAATTAATCATCAGTCACTCAGCTAAAGACGAGAATCACCTTTTGACATGTTGCAGACATGAAGTTTATGACAGCCAAAATACTCTTTTCAGGAATATTTTAAACTTATACATAGATAATAATTTTCTGGGTGCAAAGTGTTCTACAGAGTACTTGGTTTCTGTACTAACTGTGGTTTGCCTGTATTCTGTAAAGTGACTTATTATGGAAAGCATTAGGAGAAAGAAAACCATTCAAAATGGAATTTTGTACTGGATCAGCAACACTGACCTTGATTTTCTGACTCACGGGTTTTACAAGCACCTGTGTCACAGAGGAGTCATACCTTTGCACTGCAGCCATTCTTGGAAGTCAATCTGTAGAACATAAGATAGAAATTAAGCCCAAATTCATAATCATTGAAATGTTCCCCCCAAGCTTAGAAGAGAAGTACATGAACAAAACCAGCTGGAGTCAGAATTGTTTAAAATTCTGACCATCACAAGCTGGAAATTTGTGCGTGATGTATTGCCTGGGTATGCTGTTCACAAATGAGAAAAAGTGAGAGTTCACTCCTGGGAAGTTCCTTTTTATGTTGGAGAGACTTCAAGACCACCTTAAAAATCTGTACACGCTGTTGTTCATTAACTTTCCACCTTGGATATGTTCAATTCAGTATGTACCATTAATATAAAGAGGATTTCAAATTCTCTTGTCACAGTTGGATGGGTATTATAGATAACTTTCCATTGATCTATATTTGTGTATTTTAATGACATCTTCATATTTCCAGGGGTTTAGTGATGGATCTAGTAATGCTGAAATGACTCTAGACATTGGCTATCATTTTATGCACCTGTGTGCAGTGTAACTAAGCGGATCAAGGCATTGGCATGGAAACCAGTGCAATCTCCGTCCAAGGAGACACCAGCACCAGCTGCCTCTCTCCTCTTCTTTACGACCTGCTACGTGAGCCAAGACACAGTGGAACTGGTTGCTTACTTGATAGCGTTACCTTTAAGCAGCAGGACAATGTGTGCTGCTCAGAGCAGTTTTACACAGGTATTGTTAAATGACCACTGTACTCGTATTAATGCTTTCACAGCTAGGAGAAGCTGAAGCTATCGTGGGCTGAGATAGTCTCATTGAACGGAAGCATAGAGAAGAAATATAAGAAAAAAGACCTTGTAAATGTATTTGTCAAACAAAAAAAAATCAGTATCGCTGTAATTTCTTACATTTATTTGGCTTATTTTCTGCAGTTTCTGTCCTAAAAATTGAGGTTATTGTTCAGTCACTCAGATTCCCCACCTGAACAGGCTGAACAATTAGTATCAAGGTATACTAAGAATATTTCATTTAAAATTGAACTTGGATAAGAAATAACCAATTTCTCAAGAGGTTTAGGAGAAATGTACCCCTATCTGATATATTGTCAGAGACTATGAAAATAGTCGAGGGAAATGGATAACCTCTTGGCTCTCTTAATATCAGCAGGAGTTTCATGTTCTTTAGCTTATGTGGTTCATTAAAAATAATATCCTAAAATTTGGATCGCAAATGTTGAAATTGGATATGACCTGCACAAATAAAGGGTGGTGTTGATCACATGCAAAGAACTGGCCATGATCTGTAGTCCAGTGTCTGTCTGAGAGTCCTGAACTTACCAGTTTCCAGAATGAGTAGAATGTGAAGGAATGATTTGGCAGAATACCACTGAATGAAGGTGCGTGATGAGAGAAGTGTTGTGCCTCTGATAGCACATGTGCTCTCATCAGCTGGATGCTAAATAAACAGACTGGAATGGTAAGAAAGGATCAATAAATCCTTCACACCTTGGAAGACACGGGTTCAAGAAAACTGGTACAGCAATACTTCATTATGTGCAGATGGTGGATTTGGCAAACCGAGCTTGTCTTTGACAAAGCAAAGCTTATAGCTTTTACAATGCCATCTGGAGACAGACCTTTCATCACCTTTTGTTTGGCACTAACACATTACTTTCTCTTCCAAAGGGGAATAATGAGTCAAGTTCTGCAGCATCCAGTATTTAAGCTGACGTTTTGTTCAGGAAAGACAATATAAGGTTAAAGATACAGTGATGGAAAGCTGCTGAAAGTTTTTACCCAAACTTCAAAGAAAATAACAACTATGTATGCCGTTACAAATCTTACTATAGTTCTTAGAAAATGTTGTTGAAAAAAACAATAAAAGGTCTGATCTAAAGGAAAGGCATAATTGAAATAACTTTTCTTGTAGCTTCACCATAATATCTCATGGTATTCCTTAGTAAGATGGAATCTTGTTCAGTATCTCTATAGGTCCCATAAATGTCTCTGTTTGACCTTAGCTGAAATATAGGATGGTGCTCCTGCAAGTCAAATGACTTACTGACCACAACCTCATCGGTGGACTATATATGGCGGTTCCAGTTCTCAAAGCTGTTTCAGCCATTTCAGTTTCAGGGAGGTGCAATTGCAACTGCAGTCACGCATTTGGATACCTGTGGTATTTTGTTCAGCTCTCAGAACAGGTATGGCCGAGAAAGAAAGATGTTTGGCAACCCCATGACTGTGTGAGTAGTTCACAGACACTTTGTGTGTTTCTCCTTTGAGAAATTTCAGGCAGGCCTGCTTCAAAATCTTTTCTTCTTGGATGGGAAATGACTTGGACAGCCTTGCTATGTTAGGCACGATCCAAGGTTATGCCTCGACATTTGGCAAAGAGTAAACAACAAAAAAATGGAATTATTTGGTAGACTTCTTTAGGTGCCATTTGTACTGGTCAGTTTACAGGAAAAAAAAAAGAGGAGAAAGGGAGGGCTGACTTAGGATGGCTCCTCAGATCATTCATAATGATTCATACCTGAATTCAGTGTCTAGAGGGAAGCTTCTGGATGTCAGTACAAAGGTTACACCAACCAGGTAAATATAGCTCTGTAAAACACCTATAAAGCTTTTCCCACGGTAAAAATAAGATGAGAATAAATTAAGTGAAGAAAAAATTCAATGAGTTCATGAGATCAAGCAGAAGGCTGAAAGGGAAGACAGAGTGAATTAGCTTAATTGTCCTTAATCACTACTAAAGGACAAGCTTAACAGACTTGGACAGGGATGGGATGTTGGTGAAATCAGAACTACTTGTTACAGTTAATAAAAACTAAAGCCAAAACCTGAAAATCAAATAATTAGAAATGGTGAAATTGCGAAGTCTGTATCTCAAACTAAATTTCCCAAAGTTTGGACTAAGGCTTGGATCTGGTTTTGTTCCATGTCTAATAGGTACAAGAGAGATGATTTAATGTGTCATCTGAGCTGAGATCAGATAACAAAATAAGTCATATTATGGCCAATATAATCTTTTTTTTTAAACCATAGATCAAAAACTTCTCTGCCTGAAGCACAAGTTTTTCTAATTTAAATAGCTCTGCTGGTGTGTGATCCCTCCTACATGTTTTCACATGCATTAAACCAGTTGATTTTGTAAGCTGATATTGTTAACAGATGAGTTTCTGTGCACACATTCATTAGTCAACCTGGAGTTTATGTTTTGTGTTCATGATGTGAGTTTGTTTGTGGGGTTTTTTTTTTTATTTTCTCCTTTGAACTTGATAGATGGAAGGAAGCCCATTGTAAGATTATTGCTTTCTAGCATCAGCACAGAAGGTATATCTGGTCATTGTTTGCCTGAAAAATAAAGAAGCTTTAAACACATGTTCTCAATGGTGAGTGTACTGATCCAACTGATAGCAAAGTCTAGTAGATAGATAGAATTTATTTACATTTTTAGCTCCAACTAACTCTTAAACCACAGGAGTTCATTGTGTTAAGTCCTCATTTTTTATGAGTGCATACTTTAAGAATAAGGCCCCTCTGAGAAGGAAAGTACTATCTCTTTGAAGCTCTGGCATGCTGCTGAGCAACATTTAACAGACTGCTTTCTCCTGTCAGGAAGCTTAACGATCTGCCTTCTCGGGAAGAAACTGAGTTAAATTTCTGGATTCTTACTTGTTGGAGAGCAATTTTGTTACACCTGAAAGAGGAAAAATAAAATCTTTCATCCTCTATTCTGTTGTTGGCAAGACATTGACAGACACTGGGCAAATGGAACAGATTTGAACTCCAGACAGTTTCTTTATCTGACAGACAAAAACAAAACTAAACTAAATTTAAATTAGTATCTTTTTCCCTATTGATATATTTTACTGCTCTACACTCAAGAAATGTGAAGGAATGTGGCCCCCCACTCTCACATGTGCATACTCACACATTTCTTTATAGTTATTTGTGTTTCTATGTTGTGTGAAGGTCTGGTCCTGGATGAGGACTCCATGACGTTAGGCACAGCATACACCGAGCAAAAAGGCATTTCTAGTTCAGGAAAAAATATAAACAGATCTATGGAACAGAAACAAGAAGACCTGACCTGTTAACGTGATATGTAGTGGCCTCAGCACACAGTAAGCTAAGCAATCCCAATGCTTCAACTGGCTTTGAAGCCGAAGTAGTAGGCTTTTAGGAGGAAGGGAAAGGGAAATGATGTAGATTTATGTATGATTTCTGGAAGTTCTTCCAAAGGATGAGGATCAGATAGGAGAAAACTGAAAATGCTTGCTTGAAAGTTTGCAACTGGGCAGTGGAGACTGACTGCAATGGAAGGACATCACATCTGATGAAGTGAAGATGATGGATTGGACAGAGATAAACCATTAGGGGCTTCAAGAGTGAAGACGGGTGACTTGAATCATTTCAACAGAGTGGTTGTATGAACTTGTGTCAATCTCTGTATCGCACACATGGAGTCACAAAAGCACTCACTTTTGTTAGCTTAACAGACCAATGCTTTCAGTTGCATTTTGGAGACTTGCGGTTTATGAGCCACCTGTCACCGTACAACAGAGGTCCTAGGGATAATATTTTCCTCCATGAACACCCCAGAAATATTCCTGGACGTCCAGACTAGTGTCTTTTCTATAAAAGAAAGAAACAAGATTTCCAGTCCCCAGGAAACAAACTGATCTTCATAAGGCCAATCTTCCCTCATAAATACCAGCACAGACAGCTATGAAAATATACTTCTGCACCATTTCTGCCACCAGCCACCTGTCCATACTATGAAGCTAATTCTCAGGGACTTTTGTTTCCATATAGGAAAAATGCTGACTTTCCACAGGTACCTCCTGGTAGACTCACTCATTCACACATGTTACGATCCTCACCCTCCCCCCTACTCCCTATCACACCCTACTGCGTACACATGCACAGGTCCCAGAAGGGAAACAGTTAAAATAAATTAATCTCAAGTTTTTAGGTATATTTCTGTACTTTTTCATTTTAGCATTGAGTCATCCTTCATATTATTTTTCCTCCATGTCAGTGACCTCTTCACAGCTGTGAAAAAAGAATGGTAGACACTGGTGTGACCTCTAAAACTATTTTAGATTTGGAACTGAAAACAAAATCAGATGTGTGTCCAGCTGGCTGGTTGAAAGCCCATGGACAGCATATACTTTCCATGCAAGGCTGTCTGATAAATCTCTCCTATCTGAAGCTGACTCTGTCCATCATCAAACTCCATTCCAGCCAAAACCACAAGGAGGAGAGAGCGAGCTGACACAGACTACCAGGGGCTCTTTGCATGCTCTATTTGCACAGATGTGCATGATTACACAACTCTCTGGCTCAAAAAAAGGGGAGAGTGAGTAACCAAAAGTGGAATACAGGTGGTCTTCTGCTCAAACATCCGCATATAGTCGCACTGGATGTCTCTGTCTTTCTGTCAGCAGTAGATTTCTCCTTAGTTGGCTCTTGAGGAGGTGCTAAATCCCAGAAAATCTTTTATGAGATTTATCAGTTGGATGCAAACTTTGGTCTAATGGGAGAGAATAGGTGCAGTGCTAAAGCACTTGAAGCTGGAAAAGACGGCTGTGGCAAGAAAACTGTATAACACACCATTTACGATGCAGAAAGCAGACACAGAATGATATAGGAGGGGTTGCCATGGCCTATATTTATTTTCGTCTTCCTGAGTGACCCACAAGGATGATGTAGTCCATGCTGAGTGGAAACTGAGCAAGCAGAGGCTTAAAATTTACTCTCTGAGGACTGATCAGTGGGGGAGGTGGGTCTGAGTGCTGATGACTTCAGCTGGAAGATCCCTCTAGGGTTTTGGAGCCTCTAGGCTGGCAGACTTGGATTTCCATCCCAGCCTTGGTCTTAAATCCTTTCTGTGCAATCTGAGACTATTCACGATGTGCAAAAGCAGAAGGCTTGCATCTGTCAGAGAGGTCCCTTCTGAAAACCAGGGAGAAGCCTATGTGTTGTAACTAAATGGTAAGACATGATTTAAGATGATGAGCCTTTAGCACATCCTGGAAAACAAGGTAAAAAAAAGTGCTGTGATAAGAAACTAAGAGAAGTTTTGGAGCTAGCATGAGGACTGAAGGAATCAGTTATGAACTCTGCAGCTGGCCTGCAATAAGCTGACCTTCAAGTTTAAGAAATTTAAACTTATTGCATGGAGTGACATGAAAGACTGAATTGACCACAAAGTCAGTGGGGAGGGTAACTTGCCCTGTTTGTCAGACTAAGATTGAAGTTCGAACTCTTGAGCCGTTCGGAGGGCATTGGCATCAGTACAGTCAAAATTAGACTGGACAAAGTTACAACATTTGGAGCCAGAGTTGTCAAAATGTAAGCATTTTATTATCCTAAGACTTCAGTGAAGAGTCAAGTTTTTGTAATTTTAAAAGACCCAGAACACAACACAGCAAACCAAAACCCTAACAGTATCTGAGCAATATTTTGCCAGAACTTGTATGTAGAGTAGAGGCTGGGGGAGGCAGGATCAAAGATGACAGGAAATGTGAGAGTCTGAGAGGGAGGAAAGGGTGCAGTTGTCAAAAGCGGTGAAGAAAATTAAAACGAGGGAGGATTTGTAAGGGGATGAGAGAGGTTCAAATGAGTGTCAGCTGGCAGCAAACAGTCCAAAGGCAGTGCATCAGGAAGACGGCTATGTACTGACATGGGAAAAGGGATGGAAACCATGGGGTTTGTTAGCATTCCGTTCCTTGGGGAAACAGCTTGAAAGGAGAAAAAGACATTGGTGAAAGTGGAACTTCTTACTGTGACTGTGGCAAGGCTCATAAAAAGAAATATGGGGAGAGTATTGCCCCTTAGCTCAGGGAAAAAAGACTTTGGGGGATCTTTATGCTTCTTCAAACTGGGATATAACCTAAAGAAGCTATATAGCTGTGCTTGAAAGTTCGCCCAAGTAATAGGAAAGGCATGTCCTTTTTGGAAACTTGAAATTTTTTCACAGCTCAGAAAATCTTACAGCACTCCCCAATTACAGTACGGTACTATCTCCCTGGCAGGCAAGGTGGAAACTCTGCAACCACTTTTGAACAGAAAGCTTTGCTTTTCACTGTGCCTCTATTGCTGCACTTGGATCAAGTCTAAGAACATGGAGATAATTTCCCTAGCCAATAAATGGACTGTAAAATTAGTTTTACTCAATACTCTCATGCCTTGGAGTAGGACTTTCTCTGACTCCTGGGCCTATCTTTGGCTCGCTTTCACTGGAGAAGCAGCACCACAAAACCCTGTACCTCAGCTGTATTGCCCGATGGTAGGACAACAGGAAATTGTGAAATGGGAAAGGGAAACGCTATTAGCTTGGCGAGCAGATATGCGTGCTTTGGTGGTGAGATGAGACAGCGTCATTTGTAACCGTTCATGACTTCACACACATCTTTGGTGACCTGAAGTAGAGACTCAGGTACCACCTCTGCTAACAGTTGAATGTGTGTGAGGTATCACAAGTGACTGCTGAGGTACAGTAGGTACTGCTACCCCCTTCTGGGTCTGCTCATGTGCTATGCATTTCATATAGACATCCTTTAAATATTCAGGGCAAATGATTCAGATTTTGCAGGCAACAGGTGGCTGACATAAGGAAAACTGATCAATTAAGAAGTTCTAGCTCAGGCTATTTTTTTCAATTTTTCATTCCACCAGCAAGCCTCAAATGCGTGACTTAAAATTTGAGTATATGAGCTACCTTAACACTGTATCCAAACAAATTTCTGAAGGGCTGCTTTTAGAAGGAATCCTCTGGAAATGACAACACCAAGCTACACATGTTGACTAATCTCTGATTCATTCAACTGCATTTTGATCTGAGCCAAAAATTAAATTTCAGGGAAAATCAGCAGAAAACCAGTGTCTAACACCCCACTTGTCTCCCTGGAAACACAATGCTCCAGACAAAGGGAGTGATGGGTCAGAAACAATTTTTCTGTGAGTCCCTTTTCAGCAGTATAGTTCAGTCCATACAAATCGCACTGAAGTTTCTCGTATACTTCATGGGAGGCTTTCTGCTAAGGCTGCCTGACACAGAGCCTTTGTCAAGATGAAGTTGTGGTGGCTGGTGGTCGCTGGTCCCTGCCCTCCTCCTTGGCCTCCTTCTTCCATTCCCAGCCTGTAGAGGAGCCCCTGCTAAGCTGAGCAAAAGCTCTCAAAGCATTAATTACCCCAACTTCCTCACCTTTCCTAGATGATTTTTTGCATCTTCAGCCTAATCACTTTTATTTTCTTAATTCTCAGCTGAAATTAGACTGTAGACTATGTAGATAGAGCAGTTGCTGGCCCAATTCTAGCCAAGGCCAACTCGCACTGTCTCAGATGATTCCCAGCTCTGGTGATAGCACGGGCCATGAGCCGTTCCTCCAGGCGGTCTGGATGCGGAAGGGTGTCTTACCTGCTTTGAAAGACAAGAACGCTTGTACAGTATGGCGTTGGGCGTTTCTGTGACTGTTGGCCTGATGATCATGGGCTGCCTTGGGCACATCTACTCTACCAGTATAAAAGCAGACTGAGATGTGATAGAGGAAACCTTTATTAGAGAACATGGTCATGAACCTGGGGAGATGCAACAAGAGGGTGCATTTGCATGTAAAAAGTAAAATGTATTGCTTTGGCAGTATTTGTTCAGAGTGTGCCTCAGGTGACACACCACTTCCCACATGTACCAAGCCCACTCCCACTTTGTACTGGCAGGGAGCAGTGACACAAGACAGCCTCCACTTTTAAGGCAGCAGCTTTTCAGGTGCCAGAGGAAAGTGCTATTGCTTAATCCAGATGTGTGATCAACCTTAGGAAAGACAGCTAACAGGCAAAACTTCATCCTAGGGCCATCAACCGCTTGGCTGATCTCTGTATTGATGTTAGCAGCCTGTGCCATTTTCCACGGCAAAGCACTTTTTGCTCATCTTTTGTAAAATATGCATGGGGAAATCTTGGAACCTGAGTCCCGCTTGCCTGGAAATAGATGTTAGGGATGGAAAGCAGTGCAAGATTAATTCCAGCTTACATGCAGATGTTTACACATCCAGACCTAAATTTTAATATCTATGTCTGAAGATGAGTATCACCTTAAGTATCAAAAAATCACATAACTTTATGCATAATTACTAAGTAAATTGAAAGTTAGTGAAAATGAGTACCATTGTTGATAAAATTAGAAAAACATTATTATTTAAAAACTATTGAAAGTGGACATGGTGATATTCCAGTGTCTCAGAGAAACAGAGCAGGTCAGAGGTGGGGTTACAGGGCACAGCTGTCCTCTATACTTATGAGTAATGGTTCCCAAGGAATTGCTTCGTAGGCCAAGGATCGTACATTCGGGTTTCTAAGGACAGAAACATTGTGAACATCTTCTCTGAATTACTCTATGACATGGGTAATGGGACTTCCATATTAAATCCTGTATGAAATATAGTATGTCTCTTAGGAAAACATCCTACCACAACCAGACTGATACTGTAGAATGAGCTGCAACAGTTGATGAGATGTTGCAATAATTAATTGCCTTTTGAGATAAACGTGTATTGCATTTTCCCTGAAAGCTGTCTTGGTTGCAACTTTTAGCCATGTAATCTTGCCTGACCTCTTTTGTTAAGCAGGAAAATGTTTTTTTATCACCCTTTTTACTCCATGTCTATGACTCATTTGTGATCATGTCACCTAAGTATTTCTCACCAGATTGATCCTTTTGAGTCTGTTCCTAAGAAAACAGATGCTCAAGTCCTTCAGTCATTCTCATTAACTTTTTTGGACATCTCTGCCTTTCAAAATTCCACCTTGACTTGTGAGAGCTGGACATAACATTTCTGTAATAGTCTTATTGCCCACAGAAAACCTAACCCTGCCCACCCACTACCCCCCTCCAAACCCAGTAATATTGCCCATTTTTTTATGCGACTCAACAGATCTACAACAGAGGCTGAAATGATACCGATCTCAAAGACATCTTACAAGAAAAGACTTCCAGACTTGAAAGGAAGAGTTTTGTGATAAATAATATTTAAGTTTAAGCTCCTCCAGCACTACTAGAGTGGAATTCAGACTTCTGATGTACCCTGACAATGCAAGGCCTTGTAGAGGCATCCAAATTTGGTCCTGTTCCAGCTTGGTATATACTTCTGTAGACATGGTGGCATGAGAATCTGTACCTTGGCAGAAGCCCCTCTGAGGAAGAACGAAGAGCAGGTACTGCGTGGGCAGCCCATGCCGCATGGGTCAATGGCATTTCACAGAGCCCTGTGTGAAAATGCCACCACAACAGCACACAGTTGCATCCTGTTCTGGCGACCGGGGAACACCAAGTGGGATATTCTGTCTTTAACAGACTAAAGGGTGACCGTTCCATTTCCACTTTCTTTTTAACGTCTGAGACTTTTGCAGATATTAATGTTGTGCTGATGTGTGAGATAATAGAGAAGACTTCCATGGGTTTTAACTATGTTTACTTAATGATACCGTTATCAAAATATGTCTTTATTTCCTCTAGTCTTTTTGATATCATGAACTATGTCATTCTAGGAGCAGGTGACTTGTTGAAGAAGACAGAAGAATTATGCTGTCGTGTTAATCTATGTAACGTAACTGAGAGATGCTTCTGATCACTGACCATTATTAATTGAGCCAGTTTTAATCCCAACAAAGCATATCATCAGACCAGAGTGTCTTCCATGTGGACAGTTCGGGCAGACTTTAGAAAAATAACACCAGTAATAACAGAAGAATTTAGCCTACAGTGCAAAACACAGTCAGAGCTGGGAACATGCTCAAACCTATAACATAATATGTAAATGTCAGCACATAGTTGGAGTGGAAATGATTATAAAAATAATACACAGTGGAATAATTGTAATGTAAAGCCTTGAGGCAATCCTTTCTATTTCAAGCATTCAGGAGGAAAATGACTGCTGGATTTTCATCTTACCTGTCTGAAATCAAAACTGTTTAGGCAGTGATATAATTACTTTCTAATTATTTCAGTCATAAGTAAAATGTTCTTTTTTTTTTTTTAACGGAGATGTGTAATTGATAAAAACGTTCTTCTTTGCTTTTGTTTTTTTTTAAAATTCAATGACAGTATGTGCAAAGATGGTTCAGAAATCGAAGCACTAGTACGGACCTTATGTACTGGCCCAGAACAGTTGGCAAATACTAAAGAATTAAGCTTACAAATGGCAAGCATTATGGTTATATCTGTGGTTTAGGGATAAGGGAATTAAGTGCCAAACCCCATGCTTTTGACCCCTGTTTTGGCTCTGGCTAGAACCCTTCTGGCTTTGTCTCCCATACCCAGCCCCACTGGTACCTGTGGGTCTGCGGTGCTGCCTGTGTGCATTTGCAGAGGTCCTGCTCCTGGAGCGAGGAGCAGGACACTCACATGATGGTTTCACAGAAAGCCCCTGTTAGGGTGGTAACAGCACCCAGGTCTGACTCCCGGCCTCCGCTTTCACTGCAAAACCATCCTCAGCCCCTCTTAACATAAACATTTAGGTGCCGTTGAATCTAAATGGAAACCTCCCTGGCAAAGCGCTGCGCTTAGCAGCCTTCCTGAAATCCTCGGCAGACTGCAGACAGCCGTCAGCACGAGAACCCCTGCGGACCCTCGGGGCAGGGGGCAAGCACGGCGCAACAGGGCTGCGGGCACCGAGCTCTCGTGGGGTACACCCTGCCAGAGAGGGGCTTCTGCCGGGACGGTACAAGCCCAAGCTGAGAAAGCGTCTTTGTGCTGTTGCCCCTGCCAAGAGCGTTTTCATACTCCTCTTCCTTGTTCTTGGTAGCAGAGATGGGGTACTGCTGGGGCGTGCAGTGGCCCCCCGTGGGGGTGGGCTGCGGCGGTACTGTGGGATGCTGCAGGGGTCTGTGTTACAGCAGTGACAGCTCCTGCCTTCCCTGCGCGTGAAGGACGTGCTGGGCAGTATCTTCCTGTCAAGCTGGTGTCCTGTTGCTGAAACTACTGCTGGAAAAGTTCAGAGCACTCTGAAAATGCAAATATTTGGGATTTTATTTTTTTTCTTTTTCATGACCATGTAAATTGATGAATTATCTATTTGACACAATCATTAGGCAGTTACTGTACAAACAGAAATGTGTATCTTAGATGAAAAGAATGAAAACACTCAGTGAAAACCCTTCTAATTTTCATACTAACAAAACGACCCTCCCTCTTACTTATAAATAAGGATATTAATTTCTATTAATTCAAAAGGGTTTTTTTTCCTAGTCTGTTCTTTTAATAATCAGTCTGTTCTTTTAATAATCTTTGTTTCCTTGGAAACAAAAACTTACAGGATGTGAGAAAACCTAACCGTACCTTCATTGTAGTTAGGGGAAAGAGGTTGCAAAATAAAATTATGATGGGAAAAAATTGAAGTTTTACAGTTCATTTTGTGTTTGGTTGGAAATCCCATGTCCTAATCTTTTAGATGTTGTTGTTGTTGTTGTTGTTGTTGTTGTTGTTGTTTTTTAAGGGGATAAAAAACACACTTAAAGGAATTTAATTTCCTCCATTAATGACAGATTCAAAATGTCTAGCTTACCATGGACATCCTAACTTTTACATTAATCTCATTTATGAGATCTTCCCTTGGAAAATTCAGATAACTCTTAAAGGATGAAAACTTCTGCTAAAATTATGCTCTACTAGATAAACTAATAACGACACACTATTTTTAAGTTACTTTCATCCTACTTTCACCCTGTTTCAAAAAACCAAACCAAGGTTACCCAATAACACCATTTGTCTGTCTCCCAGCCCTATACCTTCTAATCCCATTGGCCAAGTTCTGTCAATTTGAGAGAGAACTAAATGCTAAGTTGTTACAAGTTCCATAAAAAAGTCAGGAGCTGGATGAAGAAAAGAAACCCTGACGGGGCTCCCACTGGGGGAGCAGTCTGCCGGGCAGTACAGTTATTGCTTCCTTTTGCCAGCACATCTTGTATCTTGTGCTCAGCTGTGGGCTAAACAAAGTTAGGCAGGAGAAAGGAAGGAGAGCTGCAGATGCTCTACTGGGGCGGTGTTGGGAAGAAGCAGGGTTTTCAAAGGAGACCTGTGGCATAGGAAGAAGCTGAGCATGTTATAGGAAGTTAAACTTGCATAAAGAGAGAAAAACAGGACATTGTGCTGCAGGAAAGTGCTTGGGAGTATTGCCTGTGGTTGCAGGCAGCAGGGGCTATGGCAGTTACCAAAGGTATTGTCCTGGAAAATTGTGCAATTACCAAAGATATTGTTCTGGAATGTTATAGGGAACATGACAGGCAAAGTTAGGGTATTGTGTTAGAAATTAATTCCTGTCAAACAATTGTGTCCTTTCAAATTTCTTCCAAGACTGCAATAATGAAGCAATAATGAGTCTTGCAGCAACTCAAACCACTGTTTGCCTTACAAAGGTGGTGGCATCATCAGCCTTGCCCCTTGCCGTGGTTTTGCTGCAGCCAGCAGCTAAGCCCCACGCAGCTGCTCTGTCACTCCCCCCACGGTGGGATGGGGGAGAGAATCGGGAGAGTGAAAGTGAGAAAACTCGTGGGTTGACATAAAGACAGTTTAACAGGTAAAGCAAAAGCCGTGCATGCAAGCAAGGCAAACCAAGGAATTCACTCACTACTTCCCATCAGCAGGCAGGTGTTCAGCCATCTCCAGGGAAGCAGGGCTACCATTATGTGTAATGGTTACTTGGGAGGACAAATGCCATCGCTCTGAATGTCCCCCCTTTCCTTCTTCTTCCCTCAGCTTTATATGCTGAGCATGACCTCATATGGTATGGGATATTCCTTTAGTCAGCTGGGGTCAGCCGTCCCGGCTGTGTCCCCTCCCAACTTCTTGTGCACCCCCAGCTACTCGCTGGTGGGGTGGGGTGAGAAGCAGAAAAGGCCTTGACGCTGCCTGAGCACTGCTCAGCAGTAACCAAAATATCCCGGTATTAGCAACACTGTTTTCAGCATAAATCCACAGCACAGCCCCATACCAGCTGCTATGAAGAAAATTAACTCTGTCCCAGCCAACACCAACACACCCCTTTATTAAGTCTCTAACCCTTCTTGAGCTCACTTTTAAATTTTTTACAAGTCAACATTAATGTGAGACATTTCCAGGCAAACAGTCCATTTGGGAAAGGTAGCCCAAGGTACACAGCCCCCCAGGATGCCCTTTGCTGCTGCCCGTGGGGCAGAGATCAGTGCCAAACAGCAGTCTTCACGGTGGATTTAGCTGACTCAAATGAAAGTGAGAATAAAACTAAAGGAATATTGCAAGGAATATTTTAATTTCATTTTCAATGTAATTGTTAGATATTTTAACTCTTTTTTTTTTTTAATATCCATTTCAGCAAAAGATAGAAACTTTCCTTGACCTGGTGATGAAAAAGTTACCATTATGGCTATATCACTTCTCTTCCTCTAGCTACACAACAAGACTGTGAGTTTTAAGTAAGCTTAGATTTTCTAACTGAATATCTGGGATGAGACTACTTTCAGAAATTACAAAGGCACGAGGAGTTAAAATAACTCTTGTGAGACACTTGATAGCCTAGTGGATTGTCTGTTGACAAATGATGGATGGATGAATAGATAGACAAAGAGATAGGAAAGAATGTAAAATTTTCAGAAATTAATTTCTTAATTATAATTGTAGGGATGTAAATAATTAGCTGTCATAAATACTCCATTCTTTTGCACTTTCCTGGAGTAGACAGACAAAAATTCAATATTCAAAAAACACAGTTCTAACAGATGTGGATTAACTGTTTTGGACTGACAAGATTTTACTAATTCTGCACCTCCCCTGGCAATCTCTGTCCGCAACACAAGAAGTCTTATGTGCCATATAACTAAAGATACTGAAATTACTTGGTAGTATGTTAAAAGGCAGGTTAGATGATACAATTTCCAGTTTGAAGAGCGATGTTATTCTCACCCATGTCGAAATACACAATGTATTTAATAGCTTCAAAATCCATGAGCATTTATAATGGCAGAAGAAATTACATTCTCTGTTACCAGAGGATTCAGGTCCCCAGGGCTGGTGTAAATCAGAAAAGAAGCAGAAGCATCAAGCAAAGTTTTCTTAATTTATGTCATTTAAAAATTTAATCCACAGGCTTTTATGTTAATAGACTGTATGGTTTATGGGTTTATGTATTCCTGTCTTTTTTTCCAGAAGTATTTGTGCCTTTTCCTTAACAGAGACAAATGTAGGAGGAACAGGAAAAATCCTGAAAACAGGAAAAATTGCAGAAAGATATTCCAATTGGTTCATAGGTTCAAGGAGAAGTTTAAACATTCAGTTGTGCCTTTGAAATATAATAGCACTAATTCAGTCTTGAAATGCGCGGGTGAGACCGCAGCTGTAGAGGAGCGCGAGGGTACAGCCTGTGCGTTGCTGAGTGATTTTCTGTTTGTTGTTACACCTCATGCACCTCTGTGGAGTCCCCTGCAGAGATCAAGGCCAGTCCATTTGGTAGGAGCATCACGGCCGACATCCAAGTATAGGCAAGCAGGCCTTCTCTCCCAGCATCTCCATGGACAGGCAAAGGCGCCTTCCAGCTGGCAGAAGTGCAAGTCGCAAATCAAGCAAGGGTGCATGTTTTCTCATGCCAGAGAGTCAGACTGTTAGTCCAGAAAAAATGTCAGAAGGATCACTAACATTCCTTCTATCAAAGGGAAGAAAAGCGAAGAGTTACAAAAAAAAAAGAAAAGAAAAGAAAAGAAAGGGATGTATGGTCCAAGAACTATTAAAACAGCTAAAAGCAAAGACAAAGAACTCAGAAACAAGCAGTAAGCTAGCAAAGAGAGTGAAAGGCAGAAGAATAATACAAAGAAAAGCAAGCATGCTAGAGGGACGCAGAAGATGAGATGATCGGATTACCAGCCTTTTTCGAGGATGACTCTTGCCCTCCAGAGTGTGCTTGCTCTGCAGTTGAGCCCTCTGGATAAAGTTGTCTAGTTGTATTCTGAGTGTAAGCTATTTAAAAACAATTATCATAAGGTATGGAGCTATACATGTTGATGATGTATGGTGGAAAGTCATAGGCAAGTAATGGTCATGCCATGGGATATAAATAGTTAGAGACACTGCAATATAAAATTCCTTTGTGGTTATATATCACATGCATGTGAACGAATACATCGTACATCAGCATACATCACAGCATGAGTTAATAATTTTTCCTTTCTTGAAAAAAATTGTAAAAATGTAGAAAACAGATGCTCAAAGCATTAGAGAGGGATACTGGTGTCAGAATATACATCATATACAGTCAAAAAAAGAGAAGGAGAAATTCAGCTCAAAATAAAAACAAATGATGTAACCCCAGAGAACTTAGTTTGTAAAAGATATTGAGGTCAGGTGACTAGTGCTCTAGCTGTAAATAGTAACTATTTTATGTTCATACTACTGATACAGAGAAGTAAATGACAATATATCTATTACAGCTAAATGGATATTGGAAAGGAATTTACACACAAATAGTTTTGAAACTCTTACTTTGCTGACAACAATGGCGGTTTCACTTTTCTCATCTCATTTTCAGAGTGGTTTAGTTCTCAGGGAATAGGCTATCAGAGGAAAAGCTATCCTGAAGGACTCCCCTTTAGTGCCAGATATTTACTGCTTATGAGTAGCAGGATGGATTTCATCCAGCTGGGTCTCCTGAAGGAATATTTGTCACCAGACCTCTCGGTCCTGAAGGACAAGCAGCTCAGTGACGGAGCTATAAAAGAAGCCTATGAAGGCTTGCAAAGGCTCGAGTGTCTTCAGGTGGGTGACAATAACCTCAGGAGCATCCCGGCAGATCTGCCCGCTGCCCTGGCGGAGCTGGGGCGAGGCAGCGGCAGCACGGGCAGCGTCCGGAGCAGGCTTGGGCTCAGTGCGGGAACCTGGCGGCTCTGAGCCTCCGCAGTAGCAGGTCAACCCACCAACCCTTCCCCAAAGCGGCGTTCCACTCCCCAACGTCTTGGCACGTGATGAAAATGAACTTCAGTCAACTGAGGAGCATTAATTCCCCCAATTCTCCCCCTTAAGGAATTATATTTAGCAGCCAGTAAAATATCAGTAATTCTTACTGATGTTTTCAGTGAGCTGTCAGAGCTAGAAAGGCTTGATCCCAGTCACAATCAAATTACTGAGAAGGGCATTAAGAAGGCAGCTTTTGGTAACATGATTAAACTGGAAAACCTGAACTTGGCAGAGGGTTTGCTCACTGGAGTAACTCAGAATTTGCCCTCATCTCCAAAAGAGCTCAGGCTCGACAAAAGCAGAATGTTTTTAGTAAGGCAAGAAGCATTTCTGAAACTAGAAAATCTCACTCAGATTGATCTCTGAAATAATAAAATATTCCATACAGCATGGAACATTTAAGGGCCTGCAAGGTCTCTTTCCCTTAGATTTAAGTAATAACAAGTTATCAGAAATTCATCACCAACTTCCTATCACATTACCGTCTTTTTCTCTTCAATACTCTTATTCAGTCTATGCCACAGGACTCTTTCTCTGGCAGTCATAATGTTGACAGCCATCTTCTTGCATGGTTAATGAACATCCAGATAAACCTTGATAGCGTTGGTGTGTGTGCACTTAGAGGCCTGTAAGGCTATCAGGAAGTCCACTTTTATTAAAAATATGTTGAAGGGGAGGGAGAGCACGCAGAGACATCGGAGTGGAATTTCCTTTAGGTGGAAAGGATGGATAGATCAACTTTTGACCTCTGCTGATGCAATAACACACAGTTTAAATAAACAGAGTTAATCGTAGTCACAAGAGTAGGAGAACACCAGATTTTGAAGTATTTAGCAATATTATTTTTAAAAATCTCTATACTCAGAGTCTCCTTGAGGTGACTAAAGTGAAAATACTTGATCTTTGAATTGCTCAGTGAAGTAAGAACTCCATCATGTTTACAGTCCATGTTATGCAATTGACGGTTTGCATATTTACGGTTGAAAGATGTCCTGTTTTTTAATCCTAAACATGTCAAAAGGGGAATTCCTTATGTTTTGAAGTATTAGTTTCATATTCATTTTACACACACTGATTTCAACATATATGTGTTCTCTCTGATCCTGTAGTCATTTGGGGTGCCAGTAGTGAGGGAGCCTCCAGCCTCAGGGCACCTGAACAGGAGAACTGCACAGGGGCACCTAAATTTAAAACACGATTGCCTTTAGCTCTTTCTGCAGCCTGCAGAAACAGGTTAGTACTTAAAACCTGATTGCCTTCTAGAAGTCCCTGGAGTTAGTGAAGGTGAACATGGGCTCAGGGTCTGTGAAACAGTGTTTGAGGGAAGCAATCCTTGTTTGATCCACATCTCAGCTGTGGGGTGGATAGAAAGCCTCCCTCCGCAACCCCCAAATGCTAATTCACTGCAGTGGCTGTTCCCAGTGCATCCCTGCTGCAGGCATAAGTACAGAAAAGAGCTGGAAAGAGATCTCCATCCCGTGTGCCCAATATTTACTTCTCAGCCTGTTGTCTGTTGTAGGGCTGTCCTCCGCGGTGGTAGGGCAGGCGGGCTCCCGTGTGCCTGCTTCACCAGCTCTAGTGTCACCTACCTGGTCCAACTCCCAGCTGAAGTACCTTCAGCTCTGCTGATACAGAGGATATATTTCTTCCATTTTGTGAAAAAAAAAAAAAAAAACAAACCCAAACCAAAACCAAAGCACCAAAACCAAACAAACAAATAACCCCTCTACTTTTAAAATTGTCTTCGGGTCGTTTAATGTTTTAAGCAAAGGGGAAACTGCAAACTGGAACTCTCCCAAGGTCTGGATGGTCCAAGGTTATCAGGCTGTGCTGTGCTTCATGCAACAGCTCTATGATTACAGACCAGGAGAGGAGAAAAATGTAACCTGCATCAACCTGATAATGAGCTTAGTTCTACAACTTCCAGGTGTGCGCTGAGCATGCAAATAAAACAAAACCTAATCACCTCAACTTAGGAGCTGAATGGAAACAGACAATGCAGAAATAGCAGCCTTAAAGCATGAAAGACTTCTCATGGGGGGGGGACACATCAACGACTAAAACCCCCACAAAAAACAACACACACCCCCTACCCCCTGAAACCCCAAACCCTTTCCTCTCTGGGGTCAATGAGAATTGTGAACACGACAGCCAAACCATGGAGTTTCACCAGACTTGTGACACAGAAATGCATAAGCTTAACGTCGCAGTTCATCGACAGTACTGATTAGCAGCAGGGGAATGTTTTACTCTCTGTTAAGAATTGTGCTGTTTGCCATTAATCAGTGACATGCCCTTTTAAACATGCTCTGGGCATGTCTGCACAAGATATAGGACAGAGCATCGGTCCTGGAAAGAATTAGATATGCAGCTAGACCTAAATGGCTAGCTGGAGATTTACCTGTCTAAAGGGAAAGCTGGTGGAAAAAAAGAGGCAGCTTCTGGGCTGTGATTTAACAGCCCGTACGGAGCGTGGCTCCCCTGCAGTTGTTCCCATCGGTTGTAACTCAGTTTCTCTCGCAGTCCGGAGGCAGGTTGAATTCTCGGGTGCAGCCAAGTTTTTAGCTGCATCTTTGGATACAGGCAGCAGTATGATATTGAATATCTTCCCTTGGCTTTCTTGGCCTACTCAGCTACAATTTTCTTTCTTTTTGGTCCGTTACTAATTAAAAGGAAATGGCACAGATTCTACTTTTCATCCCATCCATGGGAAGGCATGAGGGGCTTCCTCACCAGGTTTTCTGAAGGAAAAGCTTTGGACCTTACCGTGTTCCATGTTTGTACACCTGGGAGCCCAGTATTCATTTGACCTTCCCCACGAAAGCATCACGCAAGGAAATTTTAGCAGCTCCCATAGGCAAAAGAGCCAAAATATAGCCAACATAAGCTATTTTGCTAGCAAGCTGCAGGATTTGGGGAAAGACAGGTAGCACACTGGAGGCAACTCATATGCACTGCCAAAGTCTATAAAGATTTCGTGGGAACCCCGAGCCAAGAGAGCAGAAGCAGCATGCTGTTAGGGCTGGCGTGACCAACTCGGCTTCTTCACCCCATGCCCAAGGAAGGATTGCCCCGTGGTTCAAAGGGGCAGAGCTGCCTCTCCCATGTATTTCTGGGGGTGGGAAATTCTGCTTTGCTTTGCTTTGTTTTGTTTGTTTTTCCTCCTCCTCTTCTTTGAATGTTTGAAATGGGTGATTTTTCCTTTGCGTGCATGGTACTGGAGATTTAATGTGCAAGACAAGGGAAATTGAATCTTCCTTCCCAAACAGCAGGTGGTGGTGCTGGGTTATGCAAAGCGCTGGAGAAACTGCTAACAGATGTTGCTTCCTTGTTGAATAACAGACTGGAAATGGATGCCAAGCAAACTTTTCTCCTTCCCCCCTCCTTATTGGAGGGTCACTGAATGTTTACCCCTTTTCAGTAGGTAGTTTAACAAATGTTTGAAAGTGTGTTTTAAAAATAAATCCTGCTACAATAAATACTCTGGAGTTTTGGATAAATATATCTCACGGTATAAGATGTTATTAATCCTCTAAAAATCTTGCAAGTTGTTTGTCATATTTTTGTGAAAACTGATAATGAAGTTTTGTATTTCTAAACTTCTAGAACTGTTTGATTACATTTTTTGTTCATTTTCCAGACTAGTGTGGGGTATGTGTTAGTTCTTCTCCTTTGTTCAAGAAGATCCTTTGGGGTTTTCTTTTTTTGTTTGAATTTTTTAAATACAGTTCAATTTTACTTTTCCCCTTGGGAATTAGGAATGCTGTGCTGATTTGCTTATTCGTCAATGACTGTTTCATGTCATTTGCAATACTGATCCCCTCAATGTGAGACCTTTTGCTAATTAAATATAATGCAGTCATAAACCAATTTCTAAATGAGTTTTCATTATATTTTTCTGTTACTTCCGACTGATCGGTGCCATTACCTTTTTCACCAGTACCATTATCTGAAATTATCATTGTAACATGAACATTGTAAACAGTTAATACCGTATCATTATGAAGCCATGCCCGGAGTATCACAGTAACCCAGATGTCAACCAAAGCCTACATGTGAACAGCTTCACCCTTTTTTTTCCCCCACAAACTGTGCAGGCTTTGCCCCAACATATTTTTTTGGAAACCTGTTTGAATAAGATTTAGACTGGGTTTATGATTTAAGGTTTTTTTGTTTTGTTTTGTTTTTTCTGCCCCGAGGCAATAGTGAAGTAAATATTGCTGTGGCTACAACAGCTGTCCCAGTTACAAAACGATCGTGCTTTAATAGCCTGTTAAACTGTATATGTGTCTTTATTCAGACCTTTTGTATTTCCAAAAATTCCCTCTTGCCTGGGCAAAAGATAGCTATGAAAATGTGCATATGCCAGTGCTGGGCTTACATAAAACCCTTGATGATAAAAAAAGCACAGGGAAACACCTCTGCAGTGGTGTATTGGCCCTCCGCTACTCATATACAGTATGGCACAGGACTGAGGCAAAAAGGAAACACAGATCCCGTCTTGTAAGATTTTGACAGACTCTTTCCCCATGTTGGACTGCAAATTCCTTCTGCTATGTCTCTGTTTAGAATATGACTGCAAATACAATAATCCAATATTTTATATAGCTTTGGCTTACCTGTATAAAATAATGTCATGCACAAAGTAACCAGAGAAAGCAGTTTTGTCAACAGCATAAGCTAACCCCAACTTTCCCTGGGCTCAGTCATTCAAACAATTTCATTATTGCTTTGCCAAGAGGTTAGAGAAAAAGTTAGCAGAGGCTCCTGCGTAGTAGAGGCATGTTTGCAAGCATTATGGGCAGGAAGGATGATCTTGTGACTCAGGCCCTGGAGTGTCCCAGATGTGCCACAGATTTCTCACACAGACTACTTAATCTTCTGGGGCCATATGTTCAGCTGGTCTAAATCAGCACAGCTCCAATAAAGTCAGCTTGGCTTTCCGGATTTTCTGCAGCTGAGGTTTCTGACCCATCGCAGATCAGTTGCCCATCTGTAAAGCAGAGATATTAACACTTCCCTGCCTCATACGCTGCAAAAGGATCAGCTCATTAAAGTTGGTTAGCCCCTCATGCAACACAGTTTGAGAAGCTGCAGAAATGCCCTTGCAGATGAAACAGCTTGGCATTCGAAGGAGGTCTAGGTCTTAAAGAGATTTGCTACAGATACAACTTTTTTGCTAACAAGGGTTTGATTAGGACTTTGTGTCCAAAAAAAATAACCCCCAAACCTCCAGAATGTGCCAATTGCTCATCATTCAAAGGGGGAAGCAATTGCAATTTGGTGGTCCTGCCTAAAATGAGTGTTGCTGAGCACGGAACTCAACAGAAGGAGCAACCCGTCGTAGGCTGAAATGGGAGGATTTTAGCAAAAGGCAGCCCTCCTGCAAGGCTGCTTTGGTTCCTCACTTTATCCATTTGGTTTGGGTTGGGCTCCTCCAGTGTTTTATGTTGGCAAAGCGCTTTTTAATATTAAGTAATACAAAGGAAACTTGATGTCTTTTTGCAGCAGTTACTGAGCAATTAAGGGCTCAATTCTTCAAGGGATTGTAAGCCTGTGGGTGGTCTCATTGACTTCGGGACTACTTGTGTGTTTAAAACTGGGCATGCGCTTGTGTATCTTATTCAGCTGGGCCCTCCTAGAACTGCTGCTGAGATTTCCATTTTAGAGTCACTTTACAGTCTCTAAAATTATTACTGGAACTGCCTCCTCCTCTGGGCATTGCACACACACACGGCAGTCTGCCTCTGTCTTCTGACTGATTTAATGCCACAACACTGAGGCGCAGAATCATGGCAATGTTTCCATTAAATCCACACCATACTGCACATTTCCCAGTATTTATCATTTAACTACCGCATCCTTTCCAGACTATGAAAAGAAATATTGAGATCAGCTTCCTTTAAAAAATGCTTATTTCACATCAAGCAGGACAAAGGCATGAAAATATGTGTGCATTAAGTAAAACAAATGACCTGACAAATCTCCCCTCAAAAAAGTTAAATGTAGCTAAGCAGAATTCCTATGTGGTAAGTGTATTACAAGGCTTTAAATCAGAGCACATGGAATAGGCTGAGCTGCAAGCAAAGAGAAAACTTTGGTTACATATGTTCAGCTGGTAATGTGTGCTTTTATGCTTTCCAGTGTCCTGCTGGGGTTCTAAGAAAATATTTACAAGATGCAAATAAAATGTAAATGGAATCATGTTTCCATGGAGAAAAATGAATGAACAACATCCATGCAGCTCATGCAGTTTTACATACTGCACCAATGTTGCCTTATGATCCTCTAGGACCTTTCTTTGCACAGAAAGCCGATTACCTGAAACGTACTACTGCTTCTTCTTCCTTTTTTTTTTCTTTTTTTTTTTCAGACATTCTGTTCAAGATTATCTTGCCTTGCAACACACGCCTTCAGATTTTATCTCTTCATCATCTAAACAAACCCTGGTTTCTGAGATGGCTTTCCATTTCCACAGGTGTTTCTTATCAGTTCCACATTTTCTTCTGACAACATGAAAAAAAAAATCATATGTCCCTGCTTAGTATCTGTTGCCTGACCCAGCACTAAGCTTTTCTGAATGCAGAAATGTGTTGCGTGGCTGCTGTAATATCTTTATACCCCAAGGGTCTGCTGCTGCTTTTTTTTTTTTTTTTTAACAGCTACAAAGAGTCACATGCTTGGCCCTCAGCACAGAGGAAAATTCGATTCAGAGTCAGGGAGGAAAGATGTGACCTATTTAAAACAGTGAAAAAATGCAATTATTAGGTATTGTACCTTGTTATCTTGCCAATCCAATTATTTATTTACACCATGCTGGGCTGTGTAGTGTCAGTGCTCCTATTACTCTTTCTCCTATGTGGAAGCATATGTTGTACAAAGGTAATAAACCAGGTCTCACAGCAGCCGCATGGACCCACTGGTACTTTTCTTGGTTGAAGCTTTGTTTTCCTGCACCAGTGCCTATCCTTCAGTTTTTGGTGCCTCAGATCTGCTCCTTCCATCCCATCCCCCCTACTAGAAAAAAAAAAAAATCACTTCATACAAGTGAATTGATATATTCTGGGTTCTGAGACAGCAACTGCAGCAAAGCACACAAGTACCATTAGTGTGTGAATTTGATCTGTCCTGTTTTACATTTTTAAATGTAGAAATGGGAAAATGCACTGGGAATATGCAACCCTTCAAATCACTTATACGGTGTATTCATACTTCTGTCTTACATGAGCTATCATAAAAACATAATCTTACAGAAAAAAGACATCTACAAAGCACTTGCAATTCCTTGTGTCATTCTGAATCTTTGATATGTACTTAAGGTACTTATTAAAATACTTGTCATTTATATAAATGAACCCAGACAGCAAAAAAATGCTTTGTAATAATTTTGGAGTAATTTGCCCAAAAGATAGGAAGTTTTTCAGGCCAAAGACTGTGTTTTACTGCTCATCGTAATTACCTAGGAGGCTTCAGTTTTAACAGGTGCCATCAGCCACTATACCTATTGAAATAAATCATCATTCTCATCACCCTCCTGCAATCTAAGCCAGAGAAACAGTGTGCTACGTTTCTGCAGTGCTTGCAGCATCCAGGCAGTTGTGCACAGCTGGGGGGGGTGCGCTGGCTTAGCTGGCCACCCCCTCCGCCCAGCCCCTGGCCACCCCATGCATTCCCGCCCAGCAACGTGGCCGGTGGATCCCGAGCAGCACAGCCCTCTGGAGGCTGCAGCGCCGCTAGGATTAACAAAAGTTCACATCATTGCGCTGAGAGGGCTTCTGGAGCCAACTACAGGCTTTTCAGAGATATTAGTCAAAAAAAAAAAAAAAGGTTTTTTTTTAATAAATGTACATGAAACAAAAATTCTTACAGTGGCAACAATACGTGTGACAATAGGGGAAGCAGCAGGTTGGTGCTCAGCTGAGTCATGGGGATTGCCCGGCTTCGACATCACTAACAAGCTTTATGAATACAGCTGGTTTCTGTACATTTGCACTGTGAGTCTTGCAAACTAGTTTGTGTAGCTATCCAAAAGGATGGCTCATGTGAACAAACCACATCATTTAAAACACAAGCAAGCACATTGTTTCTATCAGTCATACTTTCTTTGTCCACATATGAGTGTAAAAGTCTCTTAATATATTCTGAAAAACAGAACAAAACTTTTCTCCCCTCCCCACTGAAGATGACGGTTGAGAGAGCATATCTGACCTCAGCAGTTCCATTTTGTTCCCCATTTCATGCTGGTACTATTTTAAAGGTAAGGTAGGAGGACAGCATCATAGAATTACCCTGCTGGTCTGGTGTTGTCTTAGGCTCTCATGACCAGTGAAGGAATAGTGCTAAAGGCCTGAACCGAAGTCTTTTAACACAGTACAAGTGCTCGAGCTCTAGTGGTGCCGGTGAAGGGTGATGACATCCAGTGGCACACCTCTGGCTGCCTGGCAGGGCCCCAGGGATGCACAGCCAGGGGAAGTGCAGCTCTGCCACAGCTTTGTTTCTCCAGGGTGGCATAAGGCACTTGGAGCACAGCTGACCCTGCTGCCGCTTTCTTCATTCGTACCATTACCAGGTGCGAACAGGGAGCTCGGATAAAGTTTCTGCTTTAATCTTTGTACAAGCGTGTTACGCAGGACCTCCTGTGCGCGCTGTCAGTCAGAAAGGAGGGAGAAGTGAGGTGTTGTATACCACTGATCCGATCCCGCAGCTTTCGCACCAGCGGGGATCCACAGAAGGGGCTGCAGGTTTGCAGGTGCGGGAACTAATCAGAGCCTGGTTCAGATTTAGGGACAGGCCTTCAGCACAAGGCGGGCAGAGGAAGATGGACAATGAAACACCCCATTTCGCAATGGCAGTTTAGCTGGCAGTGGCAGCCTGGGTATCCCCTCTTTGCAGCACATCGAGAAAACTTCCGTGTGATTCTGTGGCAGCACCATCAGTCCCTCAGACTGCAACTTTTCCTTCAAATGTGTTTTGTTTCCTTGTTCCCCTTACAAAAAACACCTCTTTTCCAGAGCTTGTTTTTACATCTGTGGAAACCCGGCAGAGACGCTCACTCGCCGACTTCAGGAGCGGCTCGCTGCTGAATAACCTGTACTTACAGTGCACGCTGCAACGTCCCAGATAAATAACGGGAGCGTTTTGCCGTGCGAGAGGAGTTACGCAACCCGCCGGCGCTGCTGTATCCCGTCCGTGAGTGAGGTGGCGCTTGTGCAGCCCCGCTCCCTCCCGCTGCCTGTCGCGGAGCCAGGGGAGCCAGGCGGACCCAGGGGCCGAGCTCGCCGCTCCGCACCGGCCCCAGCTCCCGGCCAGCGCCAGCGAGGACGGCCAGGAACCGAGCAGCCCTTCGCCAGCTTACGTGGCTCTGGGAAATGGAAAGTCCTGTTTAGTTTTGGCTGAGATGGGGCTTTACATGTTTCTAATGAGACAAATTTCTCCCCGTGCGTTGCTTTAACTTGCTTGATAAGTCCGAATGGGCATGTTTTTCATCCTAAAAATAAACAAGTAAAGAAAGCTAAACAAACAGAAGGGAGAGAAAGAACTCCTTCCTGTTCTCACAGCTAATCTCTGCAAAATTTAAACATGCTTATCAGCCAGCTGTGCTTCGTTATTATCTTTTGCTTCCATCTTTTGTCCCAGTCTGCAGCGGATGCAGGCTGTCTGGTTTGTGTCATCCAGCAGTTTCCACTGACTGGTTCTGATAAAAGAGCCATCAGCTTCTCAGGGAAAAAAAGGTAGAAGTCTTGGAAAAGAGTAAATGTGATAACAAAAAGCCTGCTGCGGAGAGCAGAAAGTCATGAAACACATCTTCACATCCGCACCGAGGAGCAAGGGATTTTCCCACCTAGGAGAGCGAGACCAATACCTTACATGTTTACTTAGGTTTTAACGCTGTCATTGCATTAAAAAGGGATGTGCTGGGATATGGGAGGATCTCAGAGCCTGGCCGCATCTGGTTATAGTGTTCATGTCAAAGTGTTTCAAGTTTCAATGGAGAAATGAAATCCTGAACAAGTGATTGAGCGCTCTGTGTTTCTACCACCCCAGCAGAGAGAAGGGACTGCACGGCTAGTGGTGGCCCTTGGTGATTCATGCTTGGATGGATGAAGGGAGAGTGTGGTCCTAGGCAGGGATGTGTGGGGAAATGGCTCTTGTCCACATCTCTAGCAGCCTTTGGGTAGGGACTGGGTGATGGTCACACTCAGGCTGGGAGACAGCTGTGCGCTGAGTGTTCTTTGCTGCTGCTGTAAAAAGAAGAATAGAGCAACTGGGCAAGTGCTGTAATTTATAGTGCAGTCCTGCCAGGAATGTGAGCAGATGCAAAGGTGTGCTACAGGCACTTTCGCCCTGCTCCATCACTGCCTCTTCCCCAGCCCAACCCACGTGCACTGAGTGTACTTTACCATATGGCCTGGAAAAGAAAGCAGACGCACACAAAAGCAGATCCTTGGTTTTCAGAGAACAAAATGAAAGCTGACAAAATGTCGTAAAAGAGTTGTGTGACCAACTGGAGCCACTGCCCGCTCAGGACTAAGGCATGGATGCAGGGTGGAGTAGGCAAAGTCTGTTTTGAAGGGGGACACACAACCCGTTTAATTCGATCTCCTACTCAGACTGGAATTTAGGGGGGAGGGCGGGATGGAAGGGGGACCCCACCCCTTTCCATACAGTGCTTTCCAGTTTTAGTGTTTTCCAGTTTAGAGCAGCAGCTCGCAGAGCCACTGGCCCAGCCATGCGCAGGACGGCTCCAGCCACCAAGGGGCGGTGTTGGGGCTCGCAGAAGCACCGGCGGTGCTGGCAGCAAATTTGGGGGACTCCTGGGGGGAAATAGGCAGACCAGTTCTGAATTTCTCAAGCCGCAGGGCTGTTCACAGGCACGCTGAAGGTTTCATGTGTGTTAGCCCAGGTTTTAGCACACTCAGGCCAGTTTGCAGCTTTGAACGGAAAAAACACACTCAGGTTTGCTGCTGCAGAAGTGTCTGAAAATGGAGTAGGAGGGGCTCCTTTGGTGTTTTTTGTTTGTTTGTTTTGTGTTGTTTGCTTTTTTTTTTTTAAAAATCTAGATTATTCCCTTTGCATTTCAGGGTTAAGCAAAACCAGATCTTGAAATGAAATGCAGAGGGGAAAGAAAGAACATGGATGTTGATCAAAAGAGGAGAGAACGCTTGCTTAAAACCCAGGGGTGCACAAACATGGTGTCCCAAGGAATGCCAAGGTTTCCCAGCCCGTTGCAGCATCTTTTTCAATGAACATGTGGGAGTAGACGTGGCTGGGGAGACTGGTGGCCAGGAGCAGCCAGTCT
>NC_072852.1:48750564-48853169 GCF_028858705.1 Grus americana | reverse complement strand
CGGTGCTTATTTCTCACGTGCTGCACATGAGGCACGCTTTTCCTCTGGCTCGGCTGCATCGTCAGTTGAGCTACGTGTTGTCCTGCGAGCTGAACAACTGAAATGATGTGGCATGCAAACTAACTTCAGTTTATAACTTGATATAAGTTTAATCCTCAGGCACATCGGTGATACAGTTTACAGCATGGGCCCAGGCATGCTTGTAACAGCTGACTGGCGTTGCTGACGTGGTGCCAAGGAGCATTGCAGCACTACCAGTGAACGGCCAAAGCTTCAACCTTGTCACATTGGCTTTAGCTCCGATGTCAACGTACCTAGTGGTAAGGGTATTCTACTGCGGACATGTCTGTTTTATAACTTCACAGAAGCAATTCTTTTCCAAAATTAAGCAGGAAAAATTCAATTGGAATCAGCATAGAGGATTTTTTTTTCCTAGAATGATGCTAACCCAAGCAGAATGGTAAAGAGTGTTTTTGATTGTTACAGGTAATGGTGCAGCGTGAGAAAGAGTCTCTAGAACATAACAAAGAAAGAATAACTCAGATCTAAAATGGTGAAGCTTAATGCGTGCACGTTCAGGTTTTTTTTACTTAGCACATGATGTTCAGCAAAGAGAAGCTGATGCTAAAGTGTATTACCTCCGTTTTCAAAGGATCCACGATCTGTTCCGGGAATGGTCTCTGCTGGTACTGTCGTTCCTGAGCTCTCTCCTTCTCCTTTTGCATTCTTAAATGTTGTAGGAACTGTATCACCGTCGCCTGGAAGGGCAACAGAGAGAGTGGTTTAGCTGCTTGTGTGTAAGCCCAGGAATGGCGCTGCCATTCTCTTCCTCCCTCAGTGATCCTATCTGACTGAATTTCTGGTATTTTCAAGATGCATGTCATTGTGGTACCAAAAACCTCAGAGAACTGTCTGGAAGAAATGCTTTGGGGAAACATCTCTATCCTTTTCTCTGAATGTATCTAATTCTAAAGACAGACCTATATTAGAACCTGTATTTGCCTGTTTGTTACTGATTTCCTTGTCGATAGTCTAAGTATATCTCAATGAGGTGACATAAATCTTGGTCGTGAGGAAAAATTGTAGGGAAGACCACCTCTGTCGTGTGTCTCAGGAAAGTAGACATAGGCTTAATAGCCCATTTCTACCTTTTCCCTCGCCAGTGGACGCAGGTAGTCGCCACGTGTGTGACACTACCCATGTATATGGGGAAAAAAGTAGTGAAGTCTGTTGACGCTCTTTGTAATACGCTATCCTTCATTGTCACTACATTAAAGAAGAGGGGAGGAGGGGCAAGCTATGGAGTAGTTTCTCCCTGTAACAGTAATTTAAAAAGTGGTAAACGATGTCCCAGAAGATGAAAAGCACTTGCCTGCCTGCAAGTCTCGCTCGGTTAGCTTCCCAGGGTAGTAGCTCGTTTTCCCGAGGTGAAGACACAGTTTTTGTTGATTGGTGTTCCTGAGGGTACTGAATCCCGTAATACTCTCCTAAACATACCCCCAGGGGAGGAAAAAACCCAATGTTTACTGTATCGGCAGTATTGCTGTTTAGGAAAGAGTGACTATATTGCTGTTTAGGAAAGAGTGACTGATTTCCTACTTACCAGATTGATAGCATATTTCCTTTATTGCTCTTTCCTCTTCAAGGTCTGCAGCAGTCTGAGGCACCCAGTCAGGAGCACCTGTAGGCAGTATTTTTAAAAGGTTACGCGGTATCTATACAAAGACCTTCAACAATTCTTAATGGTCAAAAACCAACGTGAGTTTCATTGTGGTCAGGGTTTGTTTTTTTCTGACGGCAACCTCTGATTCTGGACAGAAAAATGATTCCTGAATAGCAGGAGTTTCCAGCTGCAGTGGAATTGCAGTTCCAACACGTATACAACAAGCTCTGCCCAAAGTTCCTCTGCTGCAATGTCTGCCGGCAGAGCTGGTGAAGGGAGTGCTCCTTGTCTGTCTCAGTTAAGGCCGCTAAGATCAGCAAAGCCCTCCTTTTTATACTGTTTAAATTGAGGTGGCTTACTCGGACTGAAACCGAGTTAGGAAGCGCTAACAGGCAGCCCCGAAGGGCAGGGGGAAAGTGAAAAGCAGCTTGGGCGGCCTGAGAACTAGCACAGGAATTTGCGGAGTGCACGCATGAGAGCAGGTCGGTCTCTCGCTTTCACCCCCTGGGACTGCACGGTTCATTCCTTCCCAAGGAGTCTCTCAGTCAACGGTTTAACTACATTTCAAAACCTAAATAAAATCTAATATAGCAATAAATGTATACACATACACACTCGGTTAAACTAATGAAGAGTTTTGAGGGATTCTCTTTGCTAGATTGAAGAATATCTTTCTGTAGTAAAATGAGACCGCCTACAGAGTTTAGGAAATCAGTGAAACAAGGCTTCTAGTCAGCATGAGAAACCTGCCCTCCATGGTGGGATGGGGGAGAGAATCGGCAGAGAAAAAGTGAGAAAACTCGTGGCTTGAAAGAAAGACAGTTTAATAGGTAAATACTTTGAGCAAAGTATTTAAGGGGAAGTCACACAGCTACCTTTTGTAAACCAACCTGTGACTTCACCTTCAGTGAGGAGAGTGTACAGCCCCTGTTCAAAAGTTTGTTTCCCAGAGAAGAAGTACCACCTCCTGAACTTGTCATTTTGTCCCCAAATTTTGAGAAATTTTGAAGAGTGACTACCAGTTCCAATAGTTTGGAGATTATGTCAAAAACCCGTCAAGACCTCTTTTCTCAAAAGAGGATGGTTTGATGGTTATGCTAATAAACGAGTTGCAAAGTGCATTGCGAGAGTGGAAAACCCCCTTCTACCCCCCGGTAAACGAAAGAAAAAATTGTTTACCGTTCTCCTCCTCTTCATCATCGTCCTCATCGTCGTCTTCATCGTTGAGGTGTATAGTCAGTGGAGGGTGAATTGGTCGTAAAATATTCTTTTGATTTCTGAGTGACTCTTGACCATGGGCTGGGTGCGGAATCCCTTCTTGGACACCTTGTTGCAATGGGGCATCTGCAGGAAAGAACATTACATTCATTTTGTTAGGAGGGAACTGGAAGATCAAATCCAGGTTCAGGCCAGCAGGTATCTTCTTGAAATCATTGCCATACTGAAGGAGTCATTAAATAGACGGATTGTGCCTTTTCCGAAAAATCTTCTGCTGAGGTCGGCAAAAGAGCGTCTTCCAAGTACAGAAAGTCTGAAAAAGCAGGCAGATATTTACACTATGGGACAACATGGGATTAGTAATACGGGGGCTGAAGTGAGTCAATGAGTTTAGAACCCCACCTGTGAAAATATTTTAAACATGCTGAATAATAGGCAGGCCATGGCATCGATTTTGAAGAGTTTAGCAACGCTAAGCACAGGAGTACCAATTTTTAGCTTGTCGACAATTTTTTCTCTCAAAATCTTCTGAACCACAACTCTCTCTACTAAGTGCAAAGTGTAGATTTTGAGAAGGAATATGAAGTTCATGACATTAATTTACACTCAACCAGATTCTTGTGCATCTCTTGCTTGCCTATGAGCAGCATGTGTATCATGTTAAAGGCATTTTAGTAGCACTCCTGCAGACCAGATTTGTTGTATCTCGTGCAAGAGAAATTAAGATACAACACTTAACTTGGTAGAGCCTTTATTTATTCATTTCGTTAGTAATGTATTTATTGATTTAATTTATTAATTTATTCCAAACGACAAACTGGAAATACATCTGCACACACAGCACTGTAATCTGATGTTGTCTCTACAAGGGGTGTCTCATCCATATAACATGTTGTGCTCTATCAACAGATACTGCTGCTGGTGGCCCTAACAACCTCCTCCCTCCAACCACACACGCTGCTTTTCATTTCTCTTAAGTGCTTACCTGCCCACTAACCATTTTCACTCCTGGAGAGATTTCATCTAGCAAATACCCAAGGAAGGCAACATTTTTACTCCATGGATCTTAGCAACCTAAACTGCCTTTTGTGACTTCACCTTTCATGTCACCGATAGTTACAAAGATTCGTAAGCAGACAGCTAAAAAAAGTCATATGGCAACCCTATTCAAATGCCAATCCAATTCCTTTCTTTGCCTTCAACTTGCCGGCATAGCGGATCATACCTGATTGATTTGCCATGGTACATTTCTTCACCTGCACGTACGCTACGTAAGCGCTGGAAGGACGTTTTTGTGCACTTACTTAAGAGCTCTACTGGACAAACGGCTGAGAAAATATTTTTACTCACTGTTACTCGGCGGCAAAAAAAGTCCATTTATGCTGCGAGGTTTGCTGTGATGGAAGGCGCAACTGATCCTCAAGCAGCCTGATGGTTGTTTTTCCCAGAAACAGGAGATGTTGCTGTACTTCTGCTGCAGGAGAAAACAGGTTTCAGATACTGTCAATACAGCAATAAAATGGGACTAAATGGATTCATATACAGCGTACTGCTGTGAACATATGACTAAGATTTTGTGGGACCACGCGCTGCTACTTTCGAACATGTAAAGTTATCTTAAGCTCCAGGTAACTCTAAAGTTACCTTGAGCTAGGGCAAGGGAGCTTTCGTGATGTCTGTAGATGAGAATAGGAGCAAAGCAGTCTCCTTACTGTACTGCAGTGCGTGCAGTATCGTGGGTTACCGGCGGTTTCTTAATGAGTTTCTATGTCATTTTTTAAAGGACATCAAAGTCACACTTGAAAATAGTTGAATACGTGACGGGAAGTTCCACCCAGTTCCAGACATTAGCAGCTGGGTCTCAGAGCAGCATCTCCAAAACATGCCACTTCTGGACTGTCGTCGGGACAGCTGGGTGTTTAGAGGATCGTGAGCTCTTCTCACTGCTTCTGAAAATCAGCTGTTTGATCTACAGATGGGGCCAGGACCCACGCAGAGTGGCATAGCGATGTCTAACTTTACATAACCACCCTCCCTTTCAAGACGGATATGTCAGGAGAATCAAGGGTACAAACCACTCTACAATCTACAGCATTTACCTGTGCGTAGGGGGAACAAACATGGAAAGAGCGGTCATTCCCAGCTGCGGCCATTTCCAGCTCTCAGGCTTCTCCTCCACTCTCCTACTGCTGGCAGAACATACACGAAAAAGTTAGAGCTCTCAACATTCAGGCAACTTGTAATCGTGTCCTGAAAGCAGTAGTTCTCTTTCCAAACCTGGACCTTCAGACCTTTTTGGAAACTCCAACAGATGGCGAAAGACGCTGGAACGGAGGAGCTGCTACCTTCTCCGGGCTTGCTGAACGGACGAAGGCAGTTGCTAGCCGGTATAGAATGTTACGTTACGAAAGCTCCCAACTGCTCCTCCAGCTCGTGACATCAGCATGATGGTGCTATGTGGCCTGTCCAGCTTGAACACCTTCCTCTCTCTCCCTTGCTTCAGAGTAGAGTACGGAAAATCGGACCGTTTCAAAGGGTCTCCCCTTCTGGTGTTTCTTTAACGTAAACCGGAACAAACCCATTTGGCAGGGCTACAAGAATACCCAACTTCTTGCTTATCCTTATCCTTTGACTAGGTTTTCAACCAAAATCCTGTTGGCCCATGTTTTTCTTGCAGCACCTCTTTCTTTGGATGGAGAAACTTGCTGCTTCGTGTTAGTACACTGCTAGCTGTTAACGGCTGACGTTGTTGGGGTTCATTGCTTTTTCTTGCTTCCATGATGTCCAGTGCCACAGCTAAAGCAGAAAGAAGAGCGTACACTTGTGTCCCTAATTAAGACCTCTGTTCTCGCTCCCGTCCGAGGCTGCCTCTGAACAGACAATATCTAGGCGGGGAAAGGAAGTTTCAGTCCTGGAAAACGGTCAGGCAGGCTGTGATCCCCAGGACAGGGGGTCACAGTTCCCACACTGAGTGACATCAGTGACTTGGAGCTGAACACTTCCGGTGCCAGAGACTCCACGGGCACAAATGGTACGAGGCTGGCTCAGCGGTGGTTATGCCCAAGCTGGGGGAGAAGCACGGAGACATTGAAATGACTGGAAGTCTTCAGGTCTCTCGAGGAGCCGATCAATGTGTTTGTGACTCCGGTATCAGGAGATGGCCCAAAGAGCTGTGAAGCAAGAAACGATGTGAGTGAAAGGGCTCCCACAGGTCCGTAAGCCCTACAGCTGACTGGGGCACACAGGGGAAGGAACATGCCGGAAAGCAGGCGAGGGCCATGAATAATGAACTGCCAGCGGGCAGGAGCAGCCCGAGTAAGAAAGTGTTAACACTGCCAAGAGCTATCCAAACAGGGGCTCTTCTTAGCTGTGTAGCTGTGCCTCAGTGAGGCCTGGCTGCAGGGAGGGGGAGACCCGGGCGGCGGGAAGTGTCGCTGCAGGTCTGGAGCGAAAGGCACGGTAGAGGTTTCTGTAGGGCTCCCCCCTGGAAGGCGGGAAAGGAAGGTCGTTTGGGGGCCGTTTCAGCTCTGTCCCCCTCCTTTCCTGCCAGGTGCACCCAGGTGTTGGCCCTGAGGTTGCGTTTGCTTTTTCCAAGTGTAGGGAACAGCCAGGGCAAGGAACGAGGCCGCTCCAACATGACGGCACTGGGAGCTTGTGAGCCTTGTGGGGGAAAAATAAGCTGCTCTCTCATGTTTCTTCTTTCTTTTCTTTCTTTTCTTTCAGCAGTTTTATTTGGTGATCAGAGGAATATCGGACTTATGACAGAAGCATTCATCCGAGGCAGCAAGAGGTGCAATACTTCGCAAGGTGAAAGTAGTAAGTCATGGTGCCCAATCACAGTTATTTCTTGTTGTGATTGGGGTGGCATTCACCTGTCTGGCTGTGGGCCTGCGGGTCGTGTTTCCCGGTTTTAGTAGCAGCAGCAGCAGCAGCAGGAGCAGCAGCTACTGCTGTGTGTCGGCTGGGTGACTTTCTCCCCTGGGTGTTTGGGTTCTGGATGGAAGAGCTGAAACGATTGCCAAAACGTCAGTAACTTCGTTGTTCAGCTCTGAGTACCAATGCCATCTTGATGGTGGTCGTGTAAGGGGACCTCCCTGCACTAGGTTTTGGCTAGGATAGAGTTATTTTTCTGCACAGTGTGGGGCTGTGTTGTGGATTTGTGCTGAAAACAGTGTTGCTAATACCGGGATATTTTGGTTACTGCTGAGCAGTGCTCAGGCAGCGTCAAGGCCTTTTCTGCTTCTCACCCCCCCCCACCAGCGAGTAGCTGGGGGTGCACAAGAAGTTGGGAGGGGACACAGCCGGGACGGCTGACCCCAGCCGACGAAAGGGATATTGCATACCATAGGAGGTCATGCTCAGCATATAAGGGGCTTTGGGAAGAAGAAGAAGAAGAAGAAGAAGAAGAAGAAGAAGAAGAAGAAAGGGGGTAGACTCAGAGCGGTGGCGTTTTTTTCTTCCCAAGTCACCGTTAACGCGTGATGGAGCCCTGCTTTCCTGGGGATGGCTGAACACCTGCCTGCCGATGGGAAGTGGTGAGCCATTTCCTTGTCTTGCTTTGCTTGCGCGTGTGGCTTTTGTTTTACCTATTAAAGTGTCTTTATTTCAAGCCCCGAGTTTTCTCACTTTTTCTCTTCCGATTCTCTCCCCCATCCCACCGTGGAGGGCAGGTTTCTCGTGCTGACTAGAAGCCTTGTTTCACTTAGGTTTCACTTCTATTGTGTGCTCTATTGGATTACAGCTGTTGTGACTTCACCTGTCATTAAACATCTTGACCACAAAGTGGTAGTTACCGTAAAGATAGTAGGTGTTTATAGGTTGGTTGCAGTGAAGGTGCCAGTCAAGGAACTACTCCGGTTCTAAAATGTCCGGTTGGTAGTTCTGCCTTGCACACTAGAACTTGTATAGTAAAGGGTGTGTAATTTCTTTGGGGAAGAGTAACAGAAGTGTGGAGGTTGGGAGGAAACGAGAAGATGCATTGCATTAAAAGACCTCTGAAACTGCAAAGTGAAAAAGTGCTAGTATTTATTCATCTTAGAAATTATGCCTTAAAACATCATCTGCAAAAGTCATTTCAACAGTCAAATTTTCATAACAAATTAACCTTAGTGGATCTGTGATCACACAGAACGTATATTTTGTGTTTTCAATCAGTTTTGAAACATTGTCGTGTACTTCCTGCATCTTATTTTTGGAATTTGCAATTGTGTCCTCTTTGGATTTTCCGGCTGATAATTTCCACATTTCAATTTCGATTGCTCTTGTAAGTCGAAGAACTGGCTTCATCTCTTTCTCCTGTCTATGTATCGCTCTCCTTTCCTGTTCACTTCCCTGTCTTCTTGGCTCTGTTGTCAAAATAGATAGGCAGAACATGTTGTGCATCACTTATTAGAGGGAAAGTCTATGCTCTGTTCAAAAGGTGTTAAGAATTAGACTTCCAACAGAAGACGCAAGATAGAGGTTCTAATCTCAGTTACCTGACTGGTTGTTTTAGACTTTGAGAACGTTTTAGGGTGTGGATTTCTTTTCCTCCAAGTTGGTGCATTGTAAGAGCCTGAAGTATATTTGTCTGTAGAAAAAAGACAGGCACTCTTTCTTAATTTCAGCTGCAATTTAGGGAAAGACTCTCTTAGCCTGGTATGCAAATTAAATATTACATTAGCTGAAGTATCAATGCATACATTGGGTGACTCAGACACCACCTCTGAAATACAAGGTAGTATTAAATATAGATTTTGCCCCTAGAACTCTAAAGATCATCTGTAATCTCGCAGCGTTTCCATCAGGCTCACAGGATCTTCCAAAGGAGGCGGATTGTGCCACGGACATCCTTGACTTGGACAAAGTGAATGTTCCTGTGTAGACAACCTGCCCAAAGGCATCAGTTGCTTTTAGATTAGACTACTCCACAATCCGGTCTCCTTTTTTGTCCCTGCTTGGGAAAGCGCTAGATGCAAGGCAGTGTTATGTTTTTGTACTAGGTGGTTGATTTTGCGTCAGAGTATGCTGCCCAATGACTGACTAGTTTTCTGTAAAACTCGGTTAGAAATCATTATTATGAATACTCTGGTTTTCTGTTAATTCCAGATTAATTCCATTAATTCAAAGTACTAATTCCACAATAGTCCTAAATTTTTCCTTTTGCACACAGCCTGTGAGTCTTACCATAGCTTTCGGTTTGGGTCCAAAATCTTCTATTTGCGTCAAGCTGATTCTTTTGTTTGGAGCGTTTCCCAGCATACGGCTCAGGTACTGCTGAAAAGAAAGGTAGCGAAAGTGCTAATGGTGGTTTTTACGACAAAAATGGTGATCGCCTTTTTTGGGGGGGGGGGGTGTTTTTTTCATTTTTTTTTAAACGCTATATCCTTTATCAACCTGGAAATTTGATAAGATGTGTTCTTCGCATTGAGAATGTTATCTCTGTAATATCTATGAAAGAAAAAGAAAAACCCCACAACTATTCGCCCCTGAGACGAAGCGGTGATGCTGGGATTCCTTTTGCTTCACTTCATTTGTCTGAAAGTGGGGGTTACTGTGTCTGAAGGAGGTTCCTTTGATTGGCAATTAAGACAGGGAGGCACCTCTAGGTGGAGATTCAGCCCAGCTTAAGAGAGGTGACTGAAACGGGCAAGATGAAATCACTTTCTTAACGTTTAAGGATCCTGTGTAAGCAGGAACCCACCTGTCGGTCCATTGCACTTTGGTTCTTGGGTGACGGTGGCAGTACGGTAGACTACATATGCTGATCTTCGAGGTTCTGAAGAACTGAAATAAGTGTCTCTTCCAGTTTCTCTCACAGGAGGAACAGCAGAAGCAGCTTCATCGTCCTTACTTTGACCCCTTTGTTGGCGACGTGGTTTTGCTTTGGGGTCTGGAGTGTGAATTCCTAAAAGAGAAGCAGCAAACTCAGACCAAAATGCTGGGCTATTCCTTCAAAATTGGACATGTTGCAGGAGGCCGGAGGCTGGAAGGCCTAGATAAAGTAAATGCTCTTTGTGGCTAGTCCAATCCAAATATGGACTGTCCCTATCTGACACTAAGAACAGAAAT
This sequence comes from Grus americana, assembly GCF_028858705.1. NCBI lineage: Eukaryota > Metazoa > Chordata > Aves > Gruiformes > Gruidae > Grus > Grus americana. The sequence goes on along the minus strand of NC_072852.1, from coordinate 48,843,238 downwards.
TAACTAGGTCCTGCCAAGTCATCTGTGAGTTGAGTAAACAAGAAGGAATAAGCCAACTGTTTTCTCAAAATACCTTTTCCTGTTCCTGTGTTATGGGACTTGCTTTCTTCCTCGGAAATCCATTGCTTCTCCTTTGCTTCTTTACCGGGATAGTTCTTTACCCGCTCCATGCGATTGGTTCCTGAGGGATTAAAATAGCGCATATTTACTTTTTGCAAAAGCAGGCACAATCTTCTCCTCCAAAAATGCTTTTTTGTTTGGTTGGTGGTTTTGGGGTATTTTTGGGTTGGGTTTTTTTTTTTTGTTTTTTAAAGCAGATCTCCCACTTCATACACAGGTCTTCTTGGGCTGTACATGTTAAAAGTGCCGTTCCTCAGAAGGAAAGCGGAAGCGGTTATGGTTCCTCTAGAAGAGTTCACGGTTGCAAAATCTTGCAAGGAAACTCAAAAATTGACTATAAACACAAAGGTGTTGGACTCGTTCAATGTCTTTGACCGCTTCTGGCTTAGAATGCTTCTCATTATGAATTTGCAAATCTTCATGAATACTGTATTTTGGGTTTACAGTTTAAAAGTACAAACATTAGCTTTAATCCACATACGCGTTTGTAATCACTGCGAATCAAAAGCTGCATGCAATTTATGTGCGTGTGTCCTGGTTTTAGCTGAGAGGGTTGATTTTCTTCATAGTAGCTAGTGTGAGGATATGTTTTGGATTTGTGCGGGAGACAGTGTTGATAATATAGAGATGTTTTTGTTCTATGGACTTCTTGTTGAGCAGTGTTTACACAGGGCAAGGCCTTTTCTGCTTCTTGCACTGCCCTGCCAGCGGGATGGCTGGGGCTGCACAAGAAGTTGGGAGGAGACAGACAGGACAGGTGACCCAAGCTGACCAAAGGGATATTCCATACCATATGACGTCATGCTCAGTTTATAAGGAGCTTGGGGGAAGAGAAGGGGGGGGGGGTGGCGTTCGGAGTGATGGCGTTTGTCTTCCCAAGTAACCGTTACGCGTGACAGAGCCCTGCTTCCCTGGGGATGGCTGAACACCTGCCTGCCCATGGGGAGTGGTGAATGAATTCCTTGCTTTGCTTTGCTTGTGCGCACGGCTTTTGCTTTACCTATTAAAATGTCTTTATCTCAACCCACGAGTTTTCTCACTTTAACTTTTCCAGTTCTCTCCCCCATCCCGATGGGGGGAGCGAGTGAGCGGCTGCGTGGTGCTTAGCTGCCGGCTGGGGTAAAACCAAGACAGCGTGTCACAGGGGGAACAAATCCTTTTCCAAAGTCAAAGTGTACCATCTAAATGGGAACCCAATGCAAAGGGACTCCACAGCACAGGGTGACAACCCTGGTCTGTGTGTCGCTACAAGGTAACTCAGTTAGCAACAAACCAGGAACCTTAATTAGCATGGTCCTGCCTACCGGTGCTTATTTCTCACGTGCTGCACATGAGGCACGCTTTTCCTCTGGCTCGGCTGCATCGTCAGTTGAGCTACGTGTTGTCCTGCGAGCTGAACAACTGAAATGATGTGGCATGCAAACTAACTTCAGTTTATAACTTGATATAAGTTTAATCCTCAGGCACATCGGTGATACAGTTTACAGCATGGGCCCAGGCATGCTTGTAACAGCTGACCTGGCGTTGCTGACGTGGTGCCAAGGAGCATTGCAGCACTACCAGTGAACGGCCAAAGCTTCAACCTTGTCACATTGGCTTTAGCTCCGATGTCAACGTACCTAGTGGTAAGGGTATTCTACTGCGGACATGTCTGTTTTATAACTTCACAGAAGCAATTCTTTTCCAAAATTAAGCAGGAAAAATTCAATTGGAATCAGCATAGAGGATCTTTTTTTCCTAGAATGATGCTAACCCAAGCAGAATGGTAAAGAGTGTTTTTGATTGTTACAGGTAATGGTGCAGCATGAGAAAGAGTCTCTAGAACATAACAAAGAAAGAATAACTCGGATCTAAAATGGTGAAGCTTAATGCGTGCACGTTCAGGTTTTTTTACTTAGCACATGATGTTCAGCAAAGAGAAGCTGATGCTAAAGTGTATTACCTCCGTTTTCAAAGGATCCACGATCTGTTCTGGGAATGGTCTCTGCTGGTACTGTCGTTCCTGAGCTCTCTCCTTCTCCTTTTGCATTCTTAAATGTTGTAGGAATTGTATCACCGTCGCCTGGAAGGGCAACAGAGAGAGTGGTTTAGCTGCTTGTGTGTAAGCCCAGGGAATGGCGCTGCCATTCTCTTCCTCCCTCAGTGATCCTATCTGACTGAATTTCTGGTATTTTCAAGATGCATGTCATTGTGGTACCAAAAACCTCAGAGAACTGTCTGGAAGAAATGCTTTGGGGAAACATCTCTATCCTTTTCTCTGAATGTATCTAATTCTAAAGACAGACCTATATTAGAACCTGTATTTGCCTGTTTGTTACTGATTTCCTTGTCGATAGTCTAAGTATATCTCAATGAGGTGACATAAATCTTGGTCGTGAGGAAAAATTGTAGGGAAGACCACCTCTGTCGTGTGTCTCAGGAAAGTAGACATAGGCTTAATAGCCCATTTCTACCTTTTCCCTCGCCAGTGGGCGCAGGTAGTCGCCACGTGTGTGACACTACCCATGTATATGGGGAAAAAGTAGTGAAGTCTGTTGACGCTCTTTGTAATACGCTATCCTTCATTGTCACTACATTAAAGAAGAGGGGAGGAGGGGCAAGCTATGGAGTAGTTTCTCCCTGTAACAGTAATTTAAAAAGTGGTAAACGATGTCCCAGAAGATGAAAAGCACTTGCCTGCCTGCAAGTCTCGCTCGGTAGCTTCCCAGGGTAGTAGCTCATTTTCCCGAGGTGAAGACACAGTTTTTGTTGATTGGTGTTCCTGAGGGTACTGAATCCCGTAATACTCTCCTAAACATACCCCCAGGGGAGGAAAAAACCCAATGTTTACTGTATCGGCAGTATTGCTGTTTAGGAAAGAGTGACTATATTGCTGTTTAGGAAAGAGTGACTGATTTCCTACTTACCAGATTGATAGCATATTTCCTTTATTGCTCTTTCCTCTTCAAGGTCTGCAGCAGTCTGAGGCACCCAGTCAGGAGCACCTGTAGGCAGTATTTTTAAAAGGTTACGCGGTATCTATACAAAGACCTTCAACAATTCTTAATGGTCAAAAACCAACGTGAGTTTCACTGTGGTCAGGGTTTGTTTTTTTCTGACGGCAACCTCTGATTCTGGACAGAAAAATGATTCCTGAATAGCAGGAGTTTCCAGCTGCAGTGGAATTGCAGTTCCAACACGTATACAACAAGCTCTGCCCAAAGTTCCTCTGCTGCAATGTCTGCCGGCAGAGCTGGTGAAGGGAGTGCTCCTTGTCTGTCTCAGTTAAGGCCGCTAAGATCAGCAAAGCCCTCCTTTTTATACTGTTTAAATTGAGGTGGCTTACTCGGACTGAAACCGAGTTAGGAAGCGCTAACAGGCAGCCCCGAAGGGCAGGGGGAAAGTGAAAAGCAGCTTGGGGCGGCCTGAGAACTAGCACAGGAATTTGCGGAGTGCACGCATGAGAGCAGGTCGGTCTCTCGCTTTCACCCCCTGGGACTGCACGGTTCATTCCTTCCCAACGAGTCTCTCAGTCAACGGTTTAACTACATTTCAAAACCTAAATAAAATCTAATATAGCAATAAATGTATACACATACACACTCGGTTAAACTAATGAAGAGTTTTGAGGGGATTCTCTTTGCTAGATTGAAGAATATCTTTCTGTAGTAAAATGAGACCGCCTACAGAGTTTAGGAAATCAGTGAAACAAGGCTTCTAGTCAGCATGAGAAACCTGCCCTCCATGGTGGGATGGGGGAGAGAATCGGCAGAGAAAAAGTGAGAAAACTCGTGGCTTGAAAGAAAGACAGTTTAATAGGTAAATACTTTGAGCAAAGTATTTAAGGGGAAGTCACACAGCTACCTTTTGTAAACCAACCTGTGACTTCACCTTCAGTGAGGAGAGTGTACAGCCCCTGTTCAAAAGTTTGTTTCCCAGAGAAGAAGTACCACCTCCTGAACTTGTCATTTTGTCCCCAAATTTTGAGAAATTTTGAAGAGTGACTACCAGTTCCAATAGTTTGGAGATTATGTCAAAAACCCGTCAAGACCTCTTTTCTCAAAAGAGGATGGTTTGACGGTTATGCTAATAAACGAGTTGGAAAGTGCATTGCGAGAGTGGAAAACCCCCTTCTACCCCCCGGTAAACGAAAGAAAAAATTGTTTACCGTTCTCCTCCTCTTCATCATCGTCCTCATCGTCGTCTTCATCGTTGAGGTGTATAGTCAGTGGAGGGTGAATTGGTCGTAAAATATTCTTTTGATTTCTGAGTGACTCTTGACCATGGGCTGGGTGCGGAATCCCTTCTTGGACACCTTGTTGCAATGGGGCATCTGCAGGAAAGAACATTACATTCATTTTGTTAGGAGGGAACTGGAAGATCAAATCCAGGTTCAGGCCAGCAGGTATCTTCTTGAAATCATTGCCATACTGAAGGAGTCATTAAATAGACGGATTGTGCCTTTTCCGAAAAATCTTCTGCTGAGGTCGGCAAAAGAGCGTCTTCCAAGTACAGAAAGTCTGAAAAAGCAGGCAGATATTTACACCATGGGACAACATGGGATTAGTAATACGGGGGCTGAAGTGAGTCAATGAGTTTAGAACCCCACCTGTGAAAATATTTTAAACATGCTGAATAATAGGCAGGCCATGGCATCGATTTTGAAGAGTTTAGCAACGCTAAGCACAGGAGTACCAATTTTTAGCTTGTCGACAATTTTTTCTCTCAAAATCTTCTGAACCACAACTCTCTCTACTAAGTGCAAAGTGTAGATTTTGAGAAGGAATATGAAGTTCATGATATTAATTTACACTCAACCAGATTCTTGTGCATCTCTTGCTTGCCTATGAGCAGCATGTGTATCATGTTAAAGGCATTTTAGTAGCACTCCTGCAGACCAGATTTGTTGTATCTCGTGCAAGAGAAATTAAGATACAACACTTAACTTGGTAGAGCCTTTATTTATTCATTTCATTAGTAATGTATTTATTGATTTATTAATTTATTCCAAACGACAAACTGGAAATACATCTGCACACACAGCACTGTAATCTGATGTTGTCTCTACAAGGGGTGTCTCATCCATATAACATGTTGTGCTCTATCAACAGATACTGCTGCTGGTGGCCCTAACAACCTCCTCCCTCCAACCACACACGCTGCTTTTCATTTCTCTTAAGTGCTTACCTGCCCACTAACCATTTTCACTCCTGGAGAGATTTCATCTAGCAAATACCCAAGGAAGGCAACATTTTTACTCCATGGATCTTAGCAACCTAAACTGCCTTTTGTGACTTCACCTTTCATGTCACCGATAGTTACAAAGATTCGTAAGCAGACAGCTAAAAAAAGTCATATGGCAACCATATTCAAATGCCAATCCAATTCCTTTCTTTGCCTTCAACTTGCCGGCATAGCGGATCATACCTGATTGATTTGCCATGGTACATTTCTTCACCTGCACGTACGCTACGTAAGCGCTGGAAGGACGTTTTTGTGCACTTACTTAAGAGCTCTACTGGACAAACGGCTGGGAAAATATTTTTACTCACTGTTACTCGGCGGCAAAAAAAGTCCATTTATGCTGCGAGGTTTGCTATGATGGAAGGCGCAACTGATCCTCAAGCAGCCTGATGGTTGTGTTTCCCAGAAACAGGAGATGTTGCTGTACTTCTGCTGCAGGAGAAAACAGGTTTCAGATACTGTCAATACAGCGATAAAACGGGACTAAATGGATTCATATACAGCGTACTGCTGTGAACATATGACTAAGATTTTGTGGGACCACGCGCTGCTACTTTCGAACATGTAAAGTTATCTTAAGCTCCAGGTAACTCTAAAGTTACCTTGAGCTAGGGCAAGGGAGCTTTCGTGATGTCTGTAGATGAGAATAGGAGCAAAGCAGTCTCCTTACTGTACTGCAGTGCGTGCAGTATCGTGGGTTACCGGCGGTTTCTTAATGAGTTTCTATGTCATTTTTTAAAGGACATCAAAGTCACACTTGAAAATAGTTGAATACGTGACGGGAAGTTCCACCCAGTTCCAGACATTAGCAGCTGGGTCTCAGAGCAGCATCTCCAAAACGCCACTTCTGGACTGTCGTCGGGACAGCTGGGTGTTTAGAGGATCGTGAGCTCTTCTCACTGCTTCTGAAAATCAGCTGTTTGATCTACAGATGGGGCCAGGACCCACGCAGAGTGGCATAGCGATGTCTAACTTTACATAACCACCCTCCCTTTCAAGACGGATATGTCAGGAGAATCAAGGGTACAAACCACTCTACAATCTACAGCATTTACCTGTGCGTAGGGGGAACAAACATGGAAAGAGCGGTCATTCCCAGCTGCGGCCATTTCCAGCTTTCAGGCTTCTCCTCCACTCTCCTACTGCTGGCAGAACATACACGAAAAAGTTAGAGCTCTCAACATTCAGGCAACTTGTAATCGTGTCCTGAAAGCAGTAGTTCTCTTTCCAAACCTGGACCTTCAGACCTTTTTGGAAACAAGGAAGGAGCTGCTACCTTCTCCGGGCTTGCTGAACGGACGAAGGCAGTTGCTAGCCGGTATAGAATGTTACGTTACGAAAGCTCCCAACTGCTCCTCCAGCTCGTGACATCAGCATGATGGTGCTATGTGGCCTGTCCAGCTTGAACACCTTCCTCTCTCCCTTGCTTCAGAGTAGAGTACGGAAAATCGGACCGTTTCAAAGGGTCTCCCCTTCTGGTGTTTCTTTAACGTAAACCGGAACAAACCCATTTGGCAGGGCTACAAGAATACCCAACTTCTTGCTTATCCTTATCCTTTGACTAGGTTTTCAACCAAAATCCTGTTGGCCCATGTTTTTCTTGCAGCACCTCTTTCTTTGGATGGAGAAACTTGCTGCTTCGTGTTAGTACACTGCTAGCTGTTAACGGCTGACGTTGTTGGGGTTCATTGCTTTTTCTTGCTTCCATGATGTCCAGTGCCACAGCTAAAGCAGAAAGAACAGCGTACACTTGTGTCCCTAATTAAGACCTCTGTTCTCGCTCCCGTCCGAGGCTGCCTCTGAACAGACAATATCTAGGCGGGGAAAGGAAGTTTCAGTCCTGGAAAACGGTCAGGCAGGCTGTGATCCCCAGGACAGGGGGTCACAGTTCCCACACTGAGTGACATCAGTGACTTGGAGCTGAACACTTCAGGTGCCAGAGACTCCACGGGCACAAATGGTACGAGGCTGGCTCAGCGGTGGTTATGCCCAAGCTGGGGGAGAAGCACGGAGACATTGAAATGACTGGAAGTCTTCAGGTCTCTCGAGGAGCCGATCAATTTGTTTGTGACTCCGGTATCAGGAGATGGCCCGAAGAGCTGTGAAGCAAGAAACGATGTGAGTGAAAGGGCTCCCACAGGTCCGTAAGCCCTACAGCTGACTGGGGCACACAGGGGAAGGAACATGCCGGAAAGCAGGCGAGGGCCATGAATAATGAACTGCCAGCGGGCAGGAGCAGCCCGAGTAAGAAAGTGTTAACGCTGCCAAGAGCTATCCAAACAGGGGCTCTTCTTAGCTGTGTAGCTGTGCCTCAGTGAGGCCTGGCTGCGGGGAGGGGGAGACCCGGGCGGCGGGAAGTGTCGCTGCAGGTCTGGAGCGAAAGGCACGGTAGAGGTTTCCGTAGGGCTCCCCCCTGGAAGGCGGGAAAGGAAGGTCGTTTGGGGGCCGTTTCAGCTCTGTCCCCCTCCTTTCCTGCCAGGTGCACCCAGGTGTTGGCCCTGAGGTTGCGTTTGCTTTTTCCAAGTGTAGGGAACAGCCAGGGCAAGGAACGAGGCCGCTCCAACATGACGGCACTGGGAGCTTGTGAGCCTTGTGGGGGAAAAATAAGCTGCTCTCTCATGTTTCTTCTTTCTTTTCTTTCTTTTCTTTCAGCAGTTTTATTTGGTGATCAGAGGAATATCGGACTTATGACAGAAGCATTCATCGGAGGCAGCAAGAGGTGCAGTACTTCGCAAGGTGAAAGTAGTAAGTCATGGTGCCCAATCACAGTTATTTCTTGTTGTGATTGGGGTGGCATTCACCTGTCTGGCTGTGGGCCTGCGGGTCGTGTTTCCCGGTTTTAGTAGCAGCAGCAGCAGCAGCAGCAGGAGCAGCAGCTACTGCTGTGTGTCGGCTGGGTGACTTTCTCCCCTGGGTGTTTGGGTTCTGGATGGAAGAGCTGAAACGATTGCCAAAACGTCAGTAACTTCGTTGTTCAGCTCTGAGTACCAATGCCATCCTGATGGTGGTCGTGTAAGGGGACCTCCCTGCACTAGGTTTTGGCTAGGATAGAGTTATTTTTCTGCACAGTGTGGGGCTGTGCTGTGGATTTGTGCTGAAAACAGTGTTGCTAATACCGGGATATTTTGGTTACTGCTGAGCAGTGCTCAGGCAGCGTCAAGGCCTTTTCTGCTTCTCACCCCCCCCCACCAGCGAGTAGCTGGGGGTGCACAAGAAGTTGGGAGGGGACACAGCCGGGACGGCTGACCCCAGCCGACTAAAGGGATATTGCATACCATAGGAGGTCATGCTCAGCATATAAGGGGCTTTGGGAAGAAGAAGAAGAAGAAGAAGAAGAAGAAGAAGAAGAAGAAGAAGAAAGAGGGTAGACTCAGAGCGGTGGCGTTTTTTTCTTCCCAAGTCACCGTTAACGCGTGATGGAGCCCTGCTTTCCTGGGGATGGCTGAACACCTGCCTGCCGATGGGAAGTGGTGAGCCATTTCCTTGTCTTGCTTTGCTTGCGCGTGTGGCTTTTGTTTTACCTATTAAAGTGTCTTTATTTCAAGCCCCGAGTTTTCTCACTTTTTCTCTTCCGATTCTCTCCCCCATCCCACCGTGGAGGGCAGGTTTCTCGTGCTGACTAGAAGCCTTGTTTCACTTAGGTTTCACTTCTATTGTGTGCTCTATTGGATTACAGCTGTTGTGACTTCACCTGTCATTAAACATCTTGACCGCAAAGTGGTAGTTACCGTAAAGATAGCAGGTGTTTATAGGTTGGTTGCAGTGAAGGTGCCGGTCAAGGAACTACTCTGGTTCTAAAATGTCCGGTTGGTAGTTCTGCCTTGCACACTAGAACTTGTATAGTAAAGGGTGTGTAATTTCTTTGGGGAAGAGTAACAGAAGTGTGGAGGTTGGGAGGAAACGAGAAGATGCGTTGCATTAAAAGACCTCTGAAACTGCAAAGTGAAAAAGTGCTAGTATTTATTCATCTTAGAAATTATGCCTTAAAACATCGTCTGCAAAAGTCATTTCAACAGTCAAATTTTCATAACAAATTAACCTTAGTGGATCTGTGATCACACAGAACGTATATTTTGTGTTTTCAATCAGTTTTGAAACATTGTCGTGTACTTCCTGCATCTTATTTTTGGAATTTGCAATTGTGTCCTCTTTGGATTTTCCAGCTGATAATTTCCACATTTCAATTTCGATTGCTCTTGTAAGTCGAAGAACTGGCTTCATCTCTTTCTCCTGTCTATGTATCGCTCTCCTTTCCTGTTCACTTCCCTGTCTTCTTGGCTCTGTTGTCAAAATAGATAGGCAGAACATGTTGTGCATCACTTATTAGAGGGAAAGTCTATGCTCTGTTCAAAAGGTGTTAAGAATTAGACTTCCAACAGAAGACGCAAGATAGAGGTTCTAATCTCAGTTACCTGACTGGTTGTTTTAGACTTTGAGAACGTTTTAGGGTGTGGATTTCTTTTCCTCCAAGTTGGTGCATTGTAAGAGCCTGAAGTATATTTGTCTGTAGAAAAAAGACAGGCACTCTTTCTTAATTTCAGCTGCAATTTAGGGAAAGACTCTCTTAGCCTGGTATGCAAATTAAATATTACATTAGCTGAAGTATCAATGCATACATTGGGTGACTCAGACACCACCTCTGAAATACAAGGTAGTATTAAATATAGATTTTGCCCCTAGAACTCTAAAGATCATCTGTAATCTCGCAGCGTTTCCATCAGGCTCACAGGATCTTCCAAAGGAGGCGGATTGTGCCACGGACATCCTTGACTTGGACAAAGTGAATGTTCCTGTGTAGACAACCTGCCCAAAGGCATCAGTTGCTTTTAGATTAGACTACTCCACAATCCGGTCTCCTTTTTTGTCCCTGCTTGGGAAAGCGCTAGATGCAAGGCAGTGTTATGTTTTTGTACTAGGTGGTTGATTTTGCGTCAGAGTATGCTGCCCAATGACTGACTAGTTTTCTGTAAAACTCGGTTAGAAATCATTATTATGAATACTCTGGTTTTCTGTTAATTCCAGATTAATTCCATTAATTCAAAGTACTAATTCCACAATAGTCCTAAATTTTTCCTTTTGCACACAGCCTGTGAGTCTTACCATAGCTTTCGGTTTGGGTCCAAAATCTTCTATTTGCGTCAAGCTGATTCTTTTGTTTGGAGCGTTTCCCAGCATACGGCTCAGGTACTGCTGAAAAGAAAGGTAGCGAAAGTGCTAAGGTGGTTTTTACGACAAAAATGCTGATCGCCTTTTTTGGGGGGGGGGGTGTTTTTTTCATTTTTTTTTAAACGCTATATCCTTTCTCAACCTGGAAATTTGATAAGATGTGTTCTTCGCATTGAGAATGTTCTCTCTGTAATCTCTATGAAAGAAAAAGAAAAACCCCACAACTATTCGCCCCTGAGACGAAGCGGTGATGCTGGGATTCCTTTTGCTTCACTTCATTTGTCTGAAAGTGGGGGTTACTGTGTCTGAAGGAGGTTCCTTTGATTGGCAATTAAGACAGGGAGGCACCTCTAGGTGGAGATTCAGCCCAGCTTAAGAGAGGTGACTGAAACGGGCAAGATGAAATCACTTTCTTAACGTTTAAGGATCCTGTGTAAGCAGGAACCCACCTGTCGGTCCATTGCACTTTGGTTCTTGGGTGACGGTGGCAGTACGGTAGACTACATATGCTGATCTTCGAGGTTCTGAAGAACTGAAATAAGTGTCTCTTCCAGTTTCTCTCACAGGAGGAACAGCAGAAGCAGCTTCATCGTCCTTACTTTGACCCCTTTGTTGGCGACGTGGTTTTGCTTTGGGGTCTGGAGTGTGAATTCCTAAAAGAGAAGCAGCAAACTCAGACCAAAATGCTGGGCTATTCCTTCAAAATTGGACATGTTGCAGGAGGCCGGAGGCTGGAAGGCCTAGATAAAGCAAATGCTCTTTGTGGCTAGTCCAATCCAAATATGGACTGTCCCTATCTGACACTAAGAACAGAAATTAACTAGGTCCTGCCAAGTCATCTGTGAGTTGAGTAAACAAGAAGGAATAAGCCAACTGTTTTCTCAAAATACCTTTTCCTGTTCCTGTGTTATGGGACTTGCTTTCTTCCTCGGAAATCCATTGCTTCTCCTTTGCTTCTTTACCGGGATAGTTCTTTACCCGCTCCATGCGATTGGTTCCTGAGGGATTAAAATAGCGCATATTTACTTTTTGCAAAAGCAGGCACAATCTTCTCCTCCAAAAATGCTTTTTTGTTTGGTTGGTGGTTTTGGGGTATTTTTGGGTTGGGTTTTTTTGTTTTTGTTTTTTAAAGCAGATCTCCCACTTCATACACAGGTCTTCTTGGGCTGTACATGTTAAAAGTGCCGTTCCTCAGAAGGAAAGCGGAAGCGGTTATGGTTCCTCTAGAAGAGTTCACAGTTGCAAAATCTTGCAAGGAAACTCAAAAATTGACTATAAACACAAAGGTGTTGGACTCGTTCAATGTCTTTGACCGCTTCTGGCTTAGAATGCTTCTCATTATGAATTTGAAAATCTTCATGAATACTGTATTTTGGGTTTACAGTTTAAAAGTACAAACATTAGCTTTAATCCACATACGCGTTTGTAATCACTGCGAATCAAAAGCTGCATGCAATTTATGTGCGTGTGTCCTGGTTTTAGCTGAGAGGGTTGATTTTCTTCATAGTAGCTAGTGTGAGGATATGTTTTGGATTTGTGCGGGAGACAGTGTTGATAATATAGAGATGTTTTTGTTCTATGGACTTCTTGTTGAGCAGTGTTTACACAGGGCAAGGCCTTTTCTGCTTCTTGCACTGCCCTGCCAGCGGGATGGCTGGGGCTGCACAAGAAGTTGGGAGGAGACAGACAGGACAGGTGACCCAAGCTGACCAAAGGGATATTCCATACCATATGACGTCATGCTCAGTTTATAAGGAGCTTGGGGGGAAGAGAAGGGGGGGGGGTGGCGTTCGGAGTGATGGCGTTTGTCTTCCCAAGTAACCGTTACGCGTGACAGAGCCCTGCTTCCCTGGAGATGGCTGAACACCTGCCTGCCGATGGGGAATGGTGAATGAATTCCTTGCTTTGCTTTGCTTGTGCGCACGGCTTTTGCTTTACCTATTAAAATGTCTTTATCTCAACCCACGAGTTTTCTCACTTTAACTTTTCCAGTTCTCTCCCCCATCCCGATGGGGGGAGCGAGTGAGCGGCTGCGTGGTGCTTAGCTGCCGGCTGGGGTAAAACCAAGACAGCGTGTCACAGGGGGAACAAATCCTTTTCCAAAGTCAAAGTGTACCATCTAAATGGGAACCCAATGCAAAGGGACTCCACAGCATAGGGTGACAACCCTGGTCTGTGTGTCGCTACAAGGTAACTCAGTTAGCAACAAACCAGGAACCTTAATTAGCATGGTCCTGCCTACCGGTGCTTATTTCTCACGTGCTGCACATGAGGCACGCTTTTCCTCTGGCTCGGCTGCATCGTCAGTTGAGCTACGTGTTGTCCTGTGAGCTGAACAACTGAAATGATGTGGCATGCAAACTAACTTCAGTTTATAACTTGATATAAGTTTAATCCTCAGGCACATCGGTGATACAGTTTACAGCATGGGCCCAGGCATGCTTGTAACAGCTGAACTGGCGTTGCTGACGTGGTGCCAAGGAGCATTGCAGCACTACCAGTGAACGGCCAAAGCTTCAACCTTGTCACATTGGCTTTAGCTCCGATGTCAACGTACCTAGTGGTAAGGGTATTCTACTGCGGACATGTCTGTTTTATAACTTCACAGAAGCAATTCTTTTCCAAAATTAAGCAGGAAAAATTCAATTGGAATCAGCATAGAGGATCTTTTTTTCCTAGAATGATGCTAACCCAAGCAGAATGGTAAAGAGTGGTTTTGATTGTTACAGGTAATGGTGCAGCATGAGAAAGAGTCTCTAGAACATAACAAAGAAAGAATAACTCGGATCTAAAATGGTGAAGCTTAATGCGTGCACGTTCAGGTTTTTTTACTTAGCACATGATGTTCAGCAAAGAGAAGCTGATGCTAAAGTGTATTACCTCCGTTTTCAAAGGATCCACGATCTGTTCTGGGAATGGTCTCTGCTGGTACTGTCGTTCCTGAGCTCTCTCCTTCTCCTTTTGCATTCTTAAATGTTGTAGGAATTGTATCACCGTCGCCTGGAAGGGCAACAGAGAGAGTGGTTTAGCTGCTTGTGTGTAAGCCCGGGGAATGGCGCTGCCATTCTCTTCCTCCCTCAGTGATCCTATCTGACTGAATTTCTGGTATTTTCAAGATGCATGTCATTGTGGTACCAAAAACCTCAGAGAACTGTCTGGAAGAAATGCTTTGGGGAAACATCTCTATCCTTTTCTCTGAATGTATCTAATTCTAAAGACAGACCTATATTAGAACCTGTATTTGCCTGTTTGTTACTGATTTCCTTGTCGATAGTCTAAGTATATCTCAATGAGGTGACATAAATCTTGGTCGTGAGGAAAAATTGTAGGGAAGACCACGTCTGTCGTGTGTCTCAGGAAAGTAGACATAGGCTTAATAGCCCATTTCTACCTTTTCCCTCGCCAGTGGACGCAGGTAGTCGCCACGTGTGTGACACTACCCATGTATATGGGGAAAAAGTAGTGAAGTCTGTTGACGCTCTTTGTAATACGCTATCCTTCATTGTCACTACATTAAAGAAGAGGGGAGGAGGGGCAAGCTATGGAGTAGTTTCTCCCTGTAACAGTAATTTAAAAAGTGGTAAACGATGTCCCAGAAGATGAAAAGCACTTGCCTGCCTGCAAGTCTCGCTCGGTAGCTTCCCAGGGTAGTAGCTCGTTTTCCCGAGGTGAAGACACAGTTTTTGTTGATTGGTGTTCCTGAGGGTACTGAATCCCGTAATACTCTCCTAAACATACCCCCAGGGGAGGAAAAAACCCAATGTTTACTGTATCGGCAGTATTGCTGTTTAGGAAAGAGTGACTATATTGCTGTTTAGGAAAGAGTGACTGATTTACTGCTTACCAGATTGATAGCATATTTCCTTTATTGCTCTTTCCTCTTCAAGGTCTGCAGCAGTCTGAGGCACCCAGTCAGGAGCACCTGTAGGCAGTATTTTTAAAAGGTTACGCGGTATCTATACAAAGACCTTCAACAATTCTTAATGGTCAAAAACCAACGTGAGTTTCATTGTGGTCAGGGTTTGTTTTTTTCTGACGGCAACCTCTGATTCTGGACAGAAAAATGATTCCTGAATAGCAGGAGTTTCCAGCTGCAGTGGAATTGCAGTTCCAACACGTATACAACAAGCTCTGCCCAAAGTTCCTCTGCTGCAATGTCTGCCGGCAGAGCTGGTGAAGGGAGTGCTCCTTGTCTGTCTCAGTTAAGGCCGCTAAGATCAGCAAAGCCCTCCTTTTTATACTGTTTAAATTGAGGTGGCTTACTCGGACTGAAACCGAGTTAGGAAGCGCTAACAGGCAGCCCCGAAGGGCAGGGGGAAAGTGAAAAGCAGCTTGGGGCGGCCTGAGAACTAGCACAGGAATTTGCGGAGTGCACGCATGAGAGCAGGTCGGTCTCTCGCTTTCACCCCCTGGGACTGCACGGTTCATTCCTTCCCAACGAGTCTCTCAGTCAACGGTTTAACTACATTTCAAAACCTAAATAAAATCTAATATAGCAATAAATGTATACACATACACACTCGGTTAAACTAATGAAGAGTTTTGAGGGGATTCTCTTTGCTAGATTGAAGAATATCTTTCTGTAGTAAAATGAGACCGCCTACAGAGTTTAGGAAATCAGTGAAACAAGGCTTCTAGTCAGCATGAGAAACCTGCCCTCCATGGTGGGATGGGGGAGAGAATCGGCAGAGAAAAAGTGAGAAAACTCGTGGCTTGAAAGAAAGACAGTTTAATAGGTAAATACTTTGAGCAAAGTATTTAAGGGGAAGTCACACAGCTACCTTTTGTAAACCAACCTGTGACTTCACCTTCAGTGAGGAGAGTGTACAGCCCCTGTTCAAAAGTTTGTTTCCCAGAGAAGAAGTACCACCTCCTGAACTTGTCATTTTGTCCCCAAATTTTGAGAAATTTTGAAGAGTGACTACCAGTTCCAATAGTTTGGAGATTATGTCAAAAACCCGTCAAGACCTCTTTTCTCAAAAGAGGATGGTTTGATGGTTATGCTAATAAATGAGTTGGAAAGTGCATTGCGAGAGTGGAAAACCCCCTTCTACCCCCCGGTAAACGAAAGAAAAAATTGTTTACCGTTCTCCTCCTCTTCATCATCGTCCTCATCGTCGTCTTCATCGTTGAGGTGTATAGTCAGTGGAGGGTGAATTGGTCGTAAAATATTCTTTTGATTTCTGAGTGACTCTTGACCATGGGCTGGGTGCGGAATCCCTTCTTGGACACCTTGTTGCAATGGGGCATCTGCAGGAAAGAACATTACATTCATTTTGTTAGGAGGGAACTGGAAGATCAAATCCAGGTTCAGGCCAGCAGGTATCTTCTTGAAATCATTGCCATACTGAAGGAGTCATTAAATAGACGGATTGTGCCTTTTCCAAAAAATCTTCTGCTGAGGTCGGCAAAAGAGCGTCTTCCAAGTACAGAAAGTCTGAAAAAGCAGGCAGATATTTACACCATGGGACAACATGGGATTAGTAATACGGGGGCTGAAGTGAGTCAATGAGTTTAGAACCCCACCTGTGAAAATATTTTAAACATGCTGAATAATAGGCAGGCCATGGCATCGATTTTGAAGAGTTTAGCAACGCTAAGCACAGGAGTACCAATTTTTAGCTTGTCGACAATTTTTTCTCTCAAAATCTTCTGAACCACAACTCTCTCTACTAAGTGCAAAGTGTAGATTTTGAGAAGGAATATGAAGTTCATGACATTAATTTACACTCAACCAGATTCTTGTGCATCTCTTGCTTGCCTATGAGCAGCATGTGTATCATGTTAAAGGCATTTTAGTAGCACTCCTGCAGACCAGATTTGTTGTATCTCGTGCAAGAGAAATTAAGATACAACACTTAACTTGGTAGAGCCTTTATTTATTCATTTCATTAGTAATGTATTTATTGATTTAATTTATTAATTTATTCCAAACGACAAACTGGAAATACATCTGCACACACAGCACTGTAATCTGATGTTGTCTGTACAAGGGGTGTCTCATCCATATAACATGTTGTGCTCTATCAACAGATACTGCTGCTGGTGGCCCTAACAACCTCCTCCCTCCAACCACACACGCTGCTTTTCATTTCTCTTAAGTGCTTACCTGCCCACTAACCATTTTCACTCCTGGAGAGATTTCATCTAGCAAATACCCAAGGAAGGCAACATTTTTACTCCATGGATCTTAGCAACCTAAACTGCCTTTTGTGACTTCACCTTTCATGTCACCGATAGTTACAAAGATTCGTAAGCAGACAGCTAAAAAAAGTCATATGGCAACCCTATTCAAATGCCAATCCAATTCCTTTCTTTGCCTTCAACTTGCCGGCATAGCGGATCATACCTGATTGATTTGCCATGGTACATTTCTTCACCTGCACGTACGCTACGTAAGCGCTGGAAGGACGTTTTTGTGCACTTACTTAAGAGCTCTACTGGACAAACGGCTGAGAAAATATTTTTACTCACTGTTACTCGGCGGCAAAAAAAGTCCATTTATGCTGCGAGGTTTGCTGTGATGGAAGGCGCAACTGATCCTCAAGCAGCCTGATGGTCGTGTTTCCCAGAAACAGGAGATGTTGCTGTACTTCTGCTGCAGGAGAAAACAGGTTTCAGATACTGTCAATACAGCGATAAAACGGGACTAAATGGATTCATATACAGCGTACTGCTGTGAACATATGACTAAGATTTTGTGGGACCACGCGCTGCTACTTTCGAACATGTAAAGTTATCTTAAGCTCCAGGTAACTCTAAAGTTACCTTGAGCTAGGGCAAGGGAGCTTTCGTGATGTCTGTAGATGAGAATAGGAGCAAAGCAGTCTCCTTACTGTACTGCAGTGCGTGCAGTATCGTGGGTTACCGGCGGTTTCTTAATGAGTTTCTATGTCATTTTTTAAAGGACATCAAAGTCACACTTGAAAATAGTTGAATACGTGACGGGAAGTTCCACCCAGTTCCAGACATTAGCAGCTGGGTCTCAGAGCAGCATCTCCAAAACATGCCACTTCTGGACTGTCGTCGGGACAGCTGGGTGTTTAGAGGATCGTGAGCTCTTCTCACTGCTCCTGAAAATCAGCTGTTTGATCTACAGATGGGGCCAGGACCCACGCAGAGTGGCATAGCGATGTCTAACTTTACATAACCACCCTCCCTTTCAAGACAGATATGTCAGGAGAATCAAGGGTACAAACCACTCTACAATCTACAGCATTTACCTGTGCGTAGGGGGAACAAACATGGAAAGAGCGGTCATTCCCAGCTGCGGCCATTTCCAGCTTTCAGGCTTCTCCTCCACTCTCCTACTGCTGGCAGAACATACACGAAAAAGTTAGAGCTCTCAACATTCAGGCAACTTGTAATCGTGTCCTGAAAGCAGTAGTTCTCTTTCCAAACCTGGACCTTCAGACCTTTTTGGAAACAAGGAAGGAGCTGCTACCTTCTCCGGGCTTGCTGAACGGACGAAGGCAGTTGCTAGCCGGTATAGAATGTTACGTTACGAAAGCTCCCAACTGCTCCTCCAGCTCGTGACATCAGCATGATGGTGCTATGTGGCCTGTCCAGCTTGAACACCTTCCTCTCTCCCTTGCTTCAGAGTAGAGTACGGAAAATCGGACCGTTTCAAAGGGTCTCCCCTTCTGGTGTTTCTTTAACGTAAACCGGAACAAACCCATTTGGCAGGGCTACAAGAATACCCAACTTCTTGCTTATCCTTATCCTTTGACTAGGTTTTCAACCAAAATCCTGTTGGCCCATGTTTTTCTTGCAGCACCTCTTTCTTTGGATGGAGAAACTTGCTGCTTCGTGTTAGTACACTGCTAGCTGTTAACGGCTGACGTTGTTGGGGTTCATTGCTTTTTCTTGCTTCCATGATGTCCAGTGCCACAGCTAAAGCAGAAAGAAGAGCGTACACTTGTGTCCCTAATTAAGACCTCTGTTCTCGCTCCCGTCCGAGGCTGCCTCTGAACAGACAATATCTAGGCGGGGAAAGGAAGTTTCAGTCCTGGAAAACGGTCAGGCAGGCTGTGATCCCCAGGACAGGGGGTCACAGTTCCCACACTGAGTGACATCAGTGACTTGGAGCTGAACACTTCAGGTGCCAGAGACTCCACGGGCACAAATGGTACTACGAGGCTGGCTCAGCGGTGGTTATGCCCAAGCTGGGGGAGAAGCATGGAGACATTGAAATGACTGGAAGTCTTCAGGTCTCTTGAGGAGCCGATCAATTTGTTTGTGACTCAGGTATCAGGAGATGGCCCGAAGAGCTGTGAAGCAAGAAACGATGTGAGTGAAGGGGCTCCCACAGGTCCGTAAGCCCTACAGCTGACTGGGGCACACAGGGGAAGGAACATGCCGGAAAGCAGGCGAGGGCCATGAATAATGAACTGCCAGCGGGCAGGAGCAGCCCGAGTAAGAAAGTGTTAACGCTGCCAAGAGCTATCCAAACAGGGGCTCTTCTTAGCTGTGTAGCTGTGCCTCAGTGAGGCCTGGCTGCAGGGAGGGGGAGACCCGGGCGGCGGGAAGTGTCGCCGCAGGTCTGGAGCGAAAGGCACGGTAGAGGTTTCCGTAGGGCTCCCCCCTGGAAGGCGGGAAAGGAAGGTCGTTTGGGGGCCGTTTCAGCTCTGTCCCCCTCCTTTCCTGCCAGGTGCACCCAGGTGTTGGCCCTGAGGTTGCGTTTGCTTTTTCCAAGTGTAGGGAACAGCCAGGGCAAGGAACGAGGCCGCTCCAACATGACGGCACTGGGAGCTTGTGAGCCTTGTGGGGGAAAAATAAGCTGCTCTCTCATGTTTCTTCTTTCTTTTCTTTCTTTTCTTTCAGCAGTTTTATTTGGTGATCAGAGGAATATCGGACTTATGACAGAAGCATTCATCCGAGGCAGCAAGAGGTGCAATACTTCGCAAGGTGAAAGTAGTAAGTCATGGTGCCCAATCAGAGTTATTTCTTGTTGTGATTGGGGTGGCATTCACCTGTCTGGCTGTGGGCCTGCGGGTCGTGTTTCCCGGTTTTAGTAGCATCAGCAGCAGCAGCAGCAGCAGCAGGAGCAGCAGCTACTGCTATGTGTCGGCTGGGTGACTTTCTCCCCTGGGTGTTTGGGTTCTGGATGGAAGAGCTGAAACGATTGCCAAAACATCAGTAACTTCGTTGGTCAGCTCTGAGTACCAATGCCATCCTGATGGTGGTCATGTAAGGGGACCTCCCTGCACTAGGTTTTGGCTAGGATAGAGTTATTTTTCTGCACAGTGTGGGGCTGTGCTGTGGATTTGTGCTGAAAACAGTGTTGCTAATACCGGGATATTTTGGTTACTGCTGAGCAGTGCTCAGGCAGCGTCAAGGCCTTTTCTGCTTCTCACCCCCCCCCACCAGCGAGTAGCTGGGGGTGCACAAGAAGTTGGGAGGGGACACAGCCGGGACGGCTGACCCCAGCCGACGAAAGGGATATTGCATACCATAGGAGGTCATGCTCAGCATATAAGGGGCTTTGGGAAGAAGAAGAAGAAGAAGAAGAAGAAGAAGAAGAAGAAGAAGAAGAAGAAAGGGGGTAAACTCAGAGCGGTGGAGTTTTTTTCTACCCAAGTCACCGTTAACGCGTGATGGAGCCCTGCTTTCCTGGGGATGGCTGAACACCTGCCTGCCGATGGGAAGTGGTGAGCCATTTCCTTGTCTCGCTTTGCTTGCGCGTGTGGCTTTTGTTTTACCTATTAATGTGTCTTTATTTCAAGCCCCGAGTTTTCTCACTTTTTCTCTTCCGATTCTCTCCCCCATCCCACCGTGGAGGGCAGGTTTCTCATGCTGACTAGAAGCCTTGTTTCACTTAGGTTTCACTTCTATTGTGTGCTCTATTGGATTACAGCTGTTGTGACTTCACCTGTCATTAAACATCTTGACCGCAAAGTGGTAGTTACTGTAAAGATAGTAGGTGTTTATAGGTTGGTTGCAGTGAAGGTGCCGGTCAAGGAACTACTCTGGTTCTAAAATGTCCGGTTGGTAGTTCTGCCTTGCACACTAGAACTTGTATAGTAAAGGGTGTGTAATTTCTTTGGGGAAGAGTAACAGAAGTGTGGAGGTTGGGAGGAAATGAGAAGATGCGTTGCATTAAAAGACCTCTGAAACTGCAAAGTGAAAAAGTGCTAGTATTTATTCATCTTAGAAATTATGCCTTAAAACATCATCTGCAAAAGTCATTTAAACAGTCAAATTTTCATAACAAATTAACCTTAGTGGATCTGTGATCACACAGAACGTATATTTTGTGTTTTCAATCAGTTTTGAAACATTGTCGTGTACTTCCTGCATCTTATTTTTGGAATTTGCAATTGTGTCCTCTTTGGATTTTCCAGCTGATAATTTCCACATTTCAATTTCGATTGCTCTTGTAAGTCGAAGAACTGGCTTCATCTCTTTCTCCTGTCTATGTATCGCTCTCCTTTCCTGTTCACTTCCCTGTCTTCTTGGCTCTGTTGTCAAAATAGATAGGCAGAACATGTTGTGCATCACTTATTAGAGGGAAAGTCTATGCTCTGTTCAAAAGGTGTTAAGAATTAGACTTCCAACAGAAGACGCAAGATAGAGGTTCTAATCTCAGTTACCTGACTGGTTGTTTTAGACTTTGAGAACGTTTTAGGGTGTGGATTTCTTTTCCTCCAAGTTGGTGCATTGTAAGAGCCTGAAGTATATTTGTCTGTAGAAAAAAGACAAGCACTCTTTCTTAATTTCAGCTGCAATATAGGGAAAGACTCTCTTAGCCTGGTATGCGAATTAAATATTACATTAGCTGAAGTATCAATGCATACATTGGGTGACTCAGACACCACCTCTGAAATACAAGGTAGTATTAAATATAGATTTTGCCCCTAGAACTCTAAAGATCATCTGTAATCTCGCAGCGTTTCCATCAGGCTCACAGGATCTTCCAAAGGAGGCGGATTGTGCCACGGACATCCTTGACTTGGACAAAGTGAATGTTCCTGTGTAGACAACCTGCCCAAAGGCATCAGTTGCTTTTAGATTAGACTACTCCACAATCCGGTCTCCTTTTTTGTCCCTGCTTGGGAAAGCGCTAGATGCAAGGCAGTGTTATGTTTTTGTACTAGGTGGTTGATTTTGCGTCAGAGTATGCTGCCCAATGACTGACTAGTTTTCTGTAAAACTCGGTTAGAAATCATTATTATGAATACTCTGGTTTTCTGTTAATTCCAGATTAATTCCATTAATTCAAAGTACTAATTCCACAATAGTCCTAATTTTTTCCTTTTGCACACAGCCTGTGAGTCTTACCATAGCTTTCGGTTTGGGTCCAAAATCTTCTATTTGCGTCAAGCTGATTCTTTGGTTTGGAGCATTTCCCAGCATATGGCTCAGGTACTGCTGAAAAGAAAGGTAGCGAAAGTGCTAAGGTGGTTTTTACGACAAAAATGCTGATCGCCTTTTTTTGGGGGGGGGGGTGTTTTTTTCATTTTTTTTTAAACGCTATATCCTTTCTCAACCTGGAAATTTGATAAGATGTGTTCTTCGCATTGAGAATGTTCTCTCTGTAATCTCTATGAAAGAAAAAGAAAAACCCCACAACTATTCGCCCCTGAGACGAAGCGGTGATGCTGGGATTCCTTTTGCTTCACTTCATTTGTCTGAAAGTGGGGGTTACTGTGTCTGAAGGAGGCTCCTTTGATTGGCAATTAAGACAGGGAGGCACCTCTAGGTGGAGATTCAGCCCAGCTTAAGAGAGGTGACTGAAACGGGCAAGATGAAATCACTTTCTTAACGTTTAAGGATCCTGTGTAAGCAGGAACCCACCTGTCGGTCCATTGCACTTTGGTTCTTGGGTGACGGTGGCAGTACGGTAGACTACATATGCTGATCTTCGAGGTTCTGAAGAACTGAAATAAGTGTCTCTTCCAGTTTCTCTCACAGGAGGAACAGCAGAAGCAGCTTCATCGTCCTTACTTTGACCCCTTTGTTGGCGACGTGGTTTTGCTTTGGGGTCTGGAGTGTGAATTCCTAAAAGAGAAGCAGCAAACTCAGACCAAAATGCTGGGCTATTCCTTCAAAATTGGACATGTTGCAGGAGGCCGGAGGCTGGAAGGCCTAGATAAAGCAAATGCTCTTTGTGGCTAGTCCAATCCAAATATGGACTGTCCCTATCTGACACTAAGAACAGAAATTAACTAGGTCCTGCCAAGTCATCTGTGAGTTGAGTAAACAAGAAGGAATAAGCCAACTGTTTTCTCAAAATACCTTTTCCTGTTCCTGTGTTATGGGACTTGCTTTCTTCCTCGGAAACCCATTGCTTCTCCTTTGCTTCTTTACCGGGATAGTTCTTTACCCGCTCCATGCGATTGGTTCCTGAGGGATTAAAATAGCGCATATTTACTTTTTGCAAAAGCAGGCACAATCTTCTCCTCCAAAAATGCTTTTTTGTTTGGTTGGTGGTTTTGGGGTATTTTTGGGTTGGGTTTTTTTGTTTTTGTTTTTTAAAGCAGATCTCCCACTTCATACACAGGTCTTCTTGGGCTGTACATGTTAAAAGTGCCGTTCCTCAGAAGGAAAGCGGAAGCGGTTATGGTTCCTCTAGAAGAGTTCACAGTTGCAAAATCTTGCAAGGAAACTCAAAAATTGACTATAAACACAAAGGTGTTGGACTCGTTCAATGTCTTTGACCGCTTCTGGCTTAGAATGCTTCTCATTATGAATTTGCAAATCTTCATGAATACTGTATTTTGGGTTTACAGTTTAAAAGTACAAACATTAGCTTTAATCCACATACGCGTTTGTAATCACTGCGAATCAAAAGCTGCATGCAATTTATGTGCGTGTGTCCTGGTTTTAGCTGAGAGGGTTGATTTTCTTCATAGTAGCTAGTGTGAGGATATGTTTTGGATTTGTGCGGGAGACAGTGTTGATAATATAGAGATGTTTTTGTTCTATGGACTTCTTGTTGAGCAGTGTTTACACAGGGCAAGGCCTTTTCTGCTTCTTGCACTGCCCTGCCAGCGGGATGGCTGGGGCTGCACAAGAAGTTGGGAGGAGACAGACAGGACAGGTGACCCAAGCTGACCAAAGGGATATTCCATACCATATGACGTCATGCTCAGTTTATAAGGAGCTTGGGGGGAAGAGAAGGGGGGGGGGGTGGCGTTCGGAGTGATGGCGTTTGTCTTCCCAAGTAACCGTTACGCGTGACAGAGCCCTGCTTCCCTGGAGATGGCTGAACACCTGCCTGCCGATGGGGAATGGTGAATGAATTCCTTGCTTTGCTTTGCCTGTGCGCACGGCTTTTGCTTTACCTATTAAAATGTCTTTATCTCAACCCACGAGTTTTCTCACTTTAACTTTTCCAGTTCTCTCCCCCATCCCGATGGGGGGAGCGAGTGAGCGGCTGCGTGGTGCTTAGCTGCCGGCTGGGGTAAAACCAAGACAGCGTGTCACAGGGGGAACAAATCCTTTTCCAAAGTCAAAGTGTACCATCTAAATGGGAACCCAATGCAAAGGGACTCCACAGCATAGGGTGACAACCCTGGTCTGTGTGTCGCTACAAGGTAACTCAGTTAGCAACAAACCAGGAACCTTAATTAGCATGGTCCTGCCTACCGGTGCTTATTTCTCACGTGCTGCACATGAGGCACGCTTTTCCTCTGGCTCGGCTGCATCGTCAGTTGAGCTACGTGTTGTCCTGCGAGCTGAACAACTGAAATGATGTGGCATGCAAACTAACTTCAGTTTATAACTTGATATAAGTTTAATCCTCAGGCACATCGGTGATACAGTTTACAGCATGGGCCCAGGCATGCTTGTAACAGCTGAACTGGCGTTGCTGACGTGGTGCCAAGGAGCATTGCAGCACTACCAGTGAACGGCCAAAGCTTCAACCTTGTCACATTGGCTTTAGCTCCGATGTCAACGTACCTAGTGGTAAGGGTATTCTACTGCGGACATGTCTGTTTTATAACTTCACAGAAGCAATTCTTTTCCAAAATTAAGCAGGAAAAATTCAATTGGAATCAGCATAGAGGATCTTTTTTTCCTAGAATGATGCTAACCCAAGCAGAATGGTAAAGAGTGGTTTTGATTGTTACAGGTAATGGTGCAGCATGAGAAAGAGTCTCTAGAACATAACAAAGAAAGAATAACTCGGATCTAAAATGGTGAAGCTTAATGCGTGCACGTTCAGGTTTTTTTACTTAGCACATGATGTTCAGCAAAGAGAAGCTGATGCTAAAGTGTATTACCTCCGTTTTCAAAGGATCCACGATCTGTTCTGGGAATGGTCTCTGCTGGTACTGTCGTTCCTGAGCTCTCTCCTTCTCCTTTTGCATTCTTAAATGTTGTAGGAATTGTATCACCGTCGCCTGGAAGGGCAACAGAGAGAGTGGTTTAGCTGCTTGTGTGTAAGCCCGGGGAATGGCGCTGCCATTCTCTTCCTCCCTCAGTGATCCTATCTGACTGAATTTCTGGTATTTTCAAGATGCATGTCATTGTGGTACCAAAAACCTCAGAGAACTGTCTGGAAGAAATGCTTTGGGGAAACATCTCTATCCTTTTCTCTGAATGTATCTAATTCTAAAGACAGACCTATATTAGAACCTGTATTTGCCTGTTTGTTACTGATTTCCTTGTCGATAGTCTAAGTATATCTCAATGAGGTGACATAAATCTTGGTCGTGAGGAAAAATTGTAGGGAAGACCACCTCTGTCGTGTGTCTCAGGAAAGTAGACATAGGCTTAATAGCCCATTTCTACCTTTTCCCTCGCCAGTGGACACAGGTAGTCGCCACGTGTGTGACACTACCCATGTATATGGGGAAAAAGTAGTGAAGTCTGTTGACGCTCTTTGTAATACACTATCCTTCATTGTCACTACATTAAAGAAGAGGGGAGGAGGGGCAAGCTATGGAGTAGTTTCTCCCTGTAACAGTAATTTAAAAAGTGGTAAACGATGTCCCAGAAGATGAAAAGCACTTGCCTGCCTGCAAGTCTCGCTCGGTAGCTTCCCAGGGTAGTAGCTCGTTTTCCCGAGGTGAAGACACAGTTTTTGTTGATTGGTGTTCCTGAGGGTACTGAATCCCGTAATACTCTCCTAAACATACCCCCAGGGGAGGAAAAAACCCAATGTTTACTGTATCGGCAGTATTGCTGTTTAGGAAAGAGTGACTATATTGCTGTTTAGGAAAGAGTGACTGATTTACTGCTTACCAGATTGATAGCATATTTCCTTTATTGCTCTTTCCTCTTCAAGGTCTGCAGCAGTCTGAGGCACCCAGTCAGGAGCACCTGTAGGCAGTATTTTTAAAAGGTTACGCGGTATCTATACAAAGACCTTCAACAATTCTTAATGGTCAAAAACCAACGTGAGTTTCATTGTGGTCAGGGTTTGTTTTTTTCTGACGGCAACCTCTGATTCTGGACAGAAAAATGATTCCTGAATAGCAGGAGTTTCCAGCTGCAGTGGAATTGCAGTTCCAACACGTATACAACAAGCTCTGCCCAAAGTTCCTCTGCTGCAATGTCTGCCGGCAGAGCTGGTGAAGGGAGTGCTCCTTGTCTGTCTCAGTTAAGGCCGCTAAGATCAGCAAAGCCCTCCTTTTTATACTGTTTAAATTGAGGTGGCTTACTCGGACTGAAACCGAGTTAGGAAGCGCTAACAGGCAGCCCCGAAGGGCAGGGGGAAAGTGAAAAGCAGCTTGGGGCGGCCTGAGAACTAGCACAGGAATTTGCGGAGTGCACGCATGAGAGCAGGTCGGTCTCTCGCTTTCACCCCCTGGGACTGCACGGTTCATTCCTTCCCAACGAGTCTCTCAGTCAACGGTTTAACTACATTTCAAAACCTAAATAAAATCTAATATAGCAATAAATGTATACACATACACACTCGGTTAAACTAATGAAGAGTTTTGAGGGGATTCTCTTTGCTAGATTGAAGAATATCTTTCTGTAGTAAAATGAGACCGCCTACAGAGTTTAGGAAATCAGTGAAACAAGGCTTCTAGTCAGCATGAGAAACCTGCCCTCCATGGTGGGATGGGGGAGAGAATCGGCAGAGAAAAAGTGAGAAAACTCGTGGCTTGAAAGAAAGACAGTTTAATAGGTAAATACTTTGAGCAAAGTATTTAAGGGGAAGTCACACAGCTACCTTTTGTAAACCAACCTGTGACTTCACCTTCAGTGAGGAGAGTGTACAGCCCCTGTTCAAAAGTTTGTTTCCCAGAGAAGAAGTACCACCTCCTGAACTTGTCATTTTGTCCCCAAATTTTGAGAAATTTTGAAGAGTGACTACCAGTTCCAATAGTTTGGAGATTATGTCAAAAACCCGTCAAGACCTCTTTTCTCAAAAGAGGATGGTTTGACGGTTATGCTAATAAACGAGTTGGAAAGTGCATTGCGAGAGTGGAAAACCCCCTTCTACCCCCCGGTAAACGAAAGAAAAAATTGTTTACCGTTCTCCTCCTCTTCATCATCGTCCTCATTGTCGTCTTCATCGTTGAGGTGTATAGTCAGTGGAGGGTGAATTGGTCGTAAAATATTCTTTTGATTTCTGAGTGACTCTTGACCATGGGCTGGGTGCGGAATCCCTTCTTGGACACCTTGTTGCAATGGGGCATCTGCAGGAAAGAACATTACATTCATTTTGTTAGGAGGGAACTGGAAGATCAAATCCAGGTTCAGGCCAGCAGGTATCTTCTTGAAATCATTGCCATACTGAAGGAGTCATTAAATAGACGGATTGTGCCTTTTCCGAAAAATCTTCTGCTGAGGTCGGCAAAAGAGCGTCTTCCAAGTACAGAAAGTCTGAAAAAGCAGGCAGATATTTACACCATGGGACAACATGGGATTAGTAATACGGGGGCTGAAGTGAGTCAATGAGTTTAGAACCCCACCTGTGAAAATATTTTAAACATGCTGAATAATAGGCAGGCCATGGCATCGATTTTGAAGAGTTTAGCAACGCTAAGCACAGGAGTACCAATTTTTAGCTTGTCGACAATTTTTTCTCTCAAAATCTTCTGAACCACAACTCTCTCTACTAAGTGCAAAGTGTAGATTTTGAGAAGGAATATGAAGTTCATGACATTAATTTACACTCAACCAGATTCTTGTGCATCTCTTGCTTGCCTATGAGCAGCATGTGTATCATGTTAAAGGCATTTTAGTAGCACTCCTGCAGACCGGATTTGTTGTATCTCGTGCAAGAGAAATTAAGATACAACACTTAACTTGGTAGAGCCTTTATTTATTCATTTCATTAGTAATGTATTTATTGATTTAATTTATTAATTTATTCCAAACGACAAACTGGAAATACATCTGCACACACAGCACTGTAATCTGATGTTGTCTCTACAAGGGGTGTCTCATCCATATAACATGTTGTGCTCTATCAACAGATACTGCTGCTGGTGGCCCTAACAACCTCCTCCCTCCAACCACACACGCTGCTTTTCATTTCTCTTAAGTGCTTACCTGCCCACTAACCATTTTCACTCCTGGAGAGATTTCATCTAGCAAATACCCAAGGAAGGCAACATTTTTACTCCATGGATCTTAGCAACCTAAACTGCCTTTTGTGACTTCACCTTTCATGTCACCGATAGTTACAAAGATTCGTAAGCAGACAGCTAAAAAAAGTCATATGGCAACCCTATTCAAATGCCAATCCAATTCCTTTCTTTGCCTTCAACTTGCCGGCATAGCGGATCATACCTGATTGATTTGCCATGGTACATTTCTTCACCTGCACGTACGCTACGTAAGCGCTGGAAGGATGTTTTTGTGCACTTACTTAAGAGCTCTACTGGAGAAACGGCTGAGAAAATATTTTTACTCACTGTTACTCGGCGGCAAAAAAAGTCCATTTATGCTGCGAGGTTTGCTGTGATGGAAGGCGCAACTGATCCTCAAGCAGCCTGATGGTTGTTTTTCCCAGAAACAGGAGATGTTGCTGTACTTCTGCTGCAGGAGAAAACAGGTTTCAGATACTGTCAATACAGCAATAAAATGGGACTAAATGGATTCATATACAGCGTACTGCTGTGAACATATGACTAAGATTTTGTGGGACCACGCGCTGCTACTTTCGAACATGTAAAGTTATCTTAAGCTCCAGGTAACTCTAAAGTTACCTTGAGCTAGGGCAAGGGAGCTTTCGTGATGTCTGTAGATGAGAATAGGAGCAAAGCAGTCTCCTTACTGTACTGCAGTGCGTGCAGTATCGTGGGTTACCGGCGGTTTCTTAATGAGTTTCTATGTCATTTTTTAAAGGACATCAAAGTCACACTTGAAAATAGTTGAATACGTGACGGGAAGTTCCACCCAGTTCCAGACATTAGCAGCTGGGTCTCAGAGCAGCATCTCCAAAACATGCCACTTCTGGACTGTCGTCGGGACAGCTGGGTGTTTAGAGGATCGTGAGCTCTTCTCACTGCTTCTGAAAATCAGCTGTTTGATCTACAGATGGGGCCAGGACCCACGCAGAGTGGCATAGCGATGTCTAACTTTACATAACCACCCTCCCTTTCAAGACGGATATGTCAGGAGAATCAAGGGTACAAACCACTCTACAATCTACAGCATTTACCTGTGCGTAGGGGGAACAAACATGGAAAGAGCGGTCATTCCCAGTTGTGGCCATTTCCAGCTCTCGGGCTTCTCCTCCACTCTCCTACTGCTGGCAGAACATACACGAAAAAGTTAGAGCTCTCAACATTCAGGCAACTTGTAATCGTGTCCTGAAAGCAGTAGTTCTCTTTCCAAACCTGGACCTTCAGACCTTTTTGGAAACAAAACTCCAACAGACGGCGAAAGGTGCTTGAACGGAGGAGCTGCTACCTTCTCTGGGCTTGCTGAATGGACGAAGGCAGTTGCTAGCCGGTATAGAATGTTACGTTACGAAAGCTCCCAACTGCTCCTCCAGCTCGTGACATCAGCGTGATGGTGCTATGTGGCCTGTCCAGCTTGAACACCTTCCTCTCTCTCCCTTGCTTCAGAGTAGAGTACGGAAAATCGGACCGTTTCAAAGGGTCTCCCCTTCTGGTGTTTCTTTAACGTAAACCGGAACAAACCCATTTGGCAGGGCTACAAGAATACCCAACTTCTTGCTTATCCTTATCCTTTGACTAGGTTTTCAACCAAAATCCTGTTGGCCCATGTTTTTCTTGCAGCACCTCTTTCTTTGGATGGAGAAACTTGCTGCTTCGTGTTAGTACACTGCTAGCTGTTAACGGCCGACGTTGTTGGGGTTCATTGCTTTTTCTTGCTTCCATGATGTCCAGTGCCACAGCTAAAGCAGAAAGAACAGCGTACACTTGTGTCCCTAATTAAGACCTCTGTTCTCGCTCCCGTCCGAGGCTGCCTCTGAACAGACAATATCTAGGCGGGGAAAGGAAGTTTCAGTCCTGGAAAACGGTCAGGCAGGCTGTGATCCCCAGGACAGGGGGTCACAGTTCCCACACTGAGTGACATCAGTGACTTGGAGCTGAACACTTCAGGTGCCAGAGACTCCACGGGCACAAATGGTACGAGGCTGGCTCAGCGGTGGTTATGCCCAAGCTGGGGGAGAAGCACGGAGGCATTGAAATGACTGGAAGTCTTCAGGTCTCTCGAGGAGCCGATCAATTTGTTTGTGACTCAGGTATCAGGAGATGGCCCGAAGAGCTGTGAAGCAAGAAATGATGTGAGTGAAAGGGCTCCCACAGGTCCGTAAGCCCTACAGCTGACTGGGGCACACAGGGGAAGGAACATGCCGGAAAGCAGGCGAGGGCCATGAATAATGAACTGCCAGCGGGCAGGAGCAGCCCGAGTAAGAAAGTGTTAACGCTGCCAAGAGCTATCCAAACAGGGGCTCTTCTTAGCTGTGTAGCTGTGCCTCAGTGAGGCCTGGCTGTGGGGAGGGGAGACCCGGGCGGCGGGAAGTGTCGCTGCAGGTCTGGAGCGAAAGGCACGGTAGAGGTTTCCGTAGGGCTCCCCCCTGGAAGGCGGGAAAGGAAGGTCGTTTGGGGGCCGTTTCAGCTCTGTCCCCCTCCTTTCCTGCCAGGTGCACCCAGGTGTTGGCCCTGAGGTTGCGTTTGCTTTTTCCAAGTGTAGGGAACAGCCAGGGCAAGGAACGAGGCCGCTCCAACATGACGGCACTGGGAGCTTGTGAGCCTTGTGGGGGAAAAATAAGCTGCGCTCTCATGTTTCTTCTTTCTTTTCTTTCTTTTCTTTCAACAGTTTTATTTGGTGATCAGAGGAATATCGGACTTATGACAGAAGCATTCATCGGAGGCAGCAAGAGGTGCAATACTTCGCAAGGTGAAAGTAGTAAGTCATGGTGCCCAATCACAGTTATTTCTTGTTGTGATTGGGGTGGCATTCACCTGTCTGGCTGTGGGCCTGCGGGTCGTGTTTCCCGGTTTTAGTAGCAGCAGCAGCAGCAGCAGCAGCAGGAGCAGCAGCTACTGCTGTGTGTCGGCTGGGTGACTTTCTCCCCTGGGTGTTTGGGTTCTGGATGGAAGAGCTGAAACGATTGCCAAAACGTCAGTAACTTCGTTGTTCAGCTCTGAGTACCAATGCCATCCTGATGGTGGTCGTGTAAGGGGACCTCCCTGCACTAGGTTTTGGCTCGGATAGAGTTATTTTTCTGCACAGTGTGGGGCTGTGTTGTGGATTTGTGCTGAAAACAGTGTTGCTAATACCGGGATATTTTGGTTACTGCTGAGCAGTGCTCAGGCAGCGTCAAGGCCTTTTCTGCTTCTCACCCCCCCCCACCAGCGAGTAGCTGGGGGTGCACAAGAAGTTGGGAGGGGACACAGCCGGGACGGCTGACCCCAGCCGACTAAAGGGATATTGCATACCATAGGAGGTCATGCTCAGCATATAAGGGGCTTTGGGAAGAAGAAGAAGAAGAAGAAGAAGAAGAAGAAGAAGAAGAAGAAGAAGAAAGAGGGTAGACTCAGAGCGGTGGCGTTTTTTTCTTCCCAAGTCACCGTTAACGCGTGATGGAGCCCTGCTTTCCTGGGGATGGCTGAACACCTGCCTGCCGATGGGAAGTGGTGAGCCATTTCCTTGTCTTGCTTTGCTTGCGCGTGTGGCTTTTGTTTTACCTATTAAAGTGTCTTTATTTCAAGCCCCGAGTTTTCTCACTTTTTCTCTTCCGATTCTCTCCCCCATCCCACCGTGGAGGGCAGGTTTCTCGTGCTGACTAGAAGCCTTGTTTCACTTAGGTTTCACTTCTATTGTGTGCTCTATTGGATTACAGCTGTTGTGACTTCACCTGTCATTAAACATCTTGACCACAAAGTGGTAGTTACCGTAAAGATAGTAGGTGTTTATAGGTTGGTTGCAGTGAAGGTGCCAGTCAAGGAACTACTCCGGTTCTAAAATGTCCGGTTGGTAGTTCTGCCTTGCACACTAGAACTTGTATAGTAAAGGGTGTGTAATTTCTTTGGGGAAGAGTAACAGAAGTGTGGAGGTTGGGAGGAAACGAGAAGATGCGTTGCATTAAAAGACCTCTGAAACTGCAAAGTGAAAAAGTGCTAGTATTTATTCATCTTAGAAATTATGCCTTAAAACATCATCTGCAAAAGTCATTTCAACAGTCAAATTTTCATAACAAATTAACCTTAGTGGATCTGTGATCACACAGAACGTATATTTTGTGTTTTCAATCAGTTTTGAAACATTGTCGTGTACTTCCTGCATCTTATTTTTGGAATTTGCAATTGTGTCCTCTTTGGATTTTCCGGCTGATAATTTCCACATTTCAATTTCGATTGCTCTTGTAAGTCGAAGAACTGGCTTCATCTCTTTCTCCTGTCTATGTATCGCTCTCCTTTCCTGTTCACTTCCATGTCTTCTTGGCTCTGTTGTCAAAATAGATAGGCAGAACATGTTGTGCATCACTTATTAGAGGGAAAGTCTATGCTCTGTTCAAAAGGTGTTAAGAATTAGACTTCCAACAGAAGACGCAAGATAGAGGTTCTAATCTCAGTTACCTGACTGGTTGTTTTAGACTTTGAGAACGTTTTAGGGTGTGGATTTCTTTTCCTCCAAGTTGGTGCATTGTAAGAGCCTGAAGTATATTTGTCTGTAGAAAAAAGACAAGCACTCTTTCTTAATTTCAGCTGCAATTTAGGGAAAGACTCTCTTAGCCTGGTATGCGAATTAAATATTACATTAGCTGAAGTATCAATGCATACATTGGGTGACTCAGACACCACCTCTGAAATACAAGGTAGTATTAAATATAGATTTTGCCCCTAGAACTCTAAAGATCATCTGTAATCTCGCAGCGTTTCCATCAGGCTCACAGGATCTTCCAAAGGAGGCGGATTGTGCCACGGACATCCTTGACTTGGACAAAGTGAATGTTCCTGTGTAGACAACCTGCCCAAAGGCATCAGTTGCTTTTAGATTAGACTACTCCACAATCCGGTCTCCTTTTTTGTCCCTGCTTGGGAAAGCGCTAGATGCAAGGCAGTGTTATGTTTTTGTACTAGGTGGTTGATTTTGCGTCAGAGTATGCTGCCCAATGACTGACTAGTTTTCTGTAAAACTCGGTTAGAAATCATTATTATGAATACTCTGGTTTTCTGTTAATTCCAGATTAATTCCATTAATTCAAAGTACTAATTCCACAATAGTCCTAAATTTTTCCTTTTGCTCACAGCCTGTGAGTCTTACCATAGCTTTCGGTTTGGGTCCAAAATCTTCTATTTGCGTCAAGCTGATTCTTTGGTTTGGAGCGTTTCCCAGCATACGGCTCAGGTACTGCTGAAAAGAAAGGTAGCGAAAGGGCTAAGGTGGTTTTTACGACAAAAATGCTGATCGCCTTTTTTGGGGGGGGGGGGTGTTTTTTTCATTTTTTTTTAAACGCTATATCCTTTCTCAACCTGGAAATTTGATAAGATGTGTTCTTCGCATTGAGAATGTTCTCTCTGTAATCTCTATGAAAGAAAAAGAAAAACCCCACAACTATTCGCCCCTGAGACGAAGCGGTGATGCTGGGATTCCTTTTGCTTCACTTCATTTGTCTGAAAGTGGGGGTTACTGTGTCTGAAGGAGGTTCCTTTGATTGGCAATTAAGACAGGGAGGCACCTCTAGGTGGAGATTCAGCCCAGCTTAAGAGAGGTGACTGAAACGGGCAAGATGAAATCACTTTCTTAACGTTTAAGGATCCTGTGTAAGCAGGAACCCACCTGTCGGTCCATTGCACTTTGGTTCTTGGGTGACGGTGGCAGTACGGTAGACTACATATGCTGATCTTCGAGGTTCTGAAGAACTGAAATAAGTGTCTCTTCCAGTTTCTCTCACAGGAGGAACAGCAGAAGCAGCTTCATCGTCCTTACTTTGACCCCTTTGTTGGCGACGTGGTTTTGCTTTGGGGTCTGGAGTGTGAATTCCTAAAAGAGAAGCAGCAAACTCAGACCAAAATGCTGGGCTATTCCTTCAAAATTGGACATGTTGCAGGAGGCCGGAGGCTGGAAGGCCTAGATAAAGCAAATGCTCTTTGTGGCTAGTCCAATCCAAATATGGACTGTCCCTATCTGACACTAAGAACAGAAATTAACTAGGTCCTGCCAAGTCATCTGTGAGTTGAGTAAACAAGAAGGAATAAGCCAACTGTTTTCTCAAAATACCTTTTCCTGTTCCTGTGTTATGGGACTTGCTTTCTTCCTCGGAAACCCATTGCTTCTCCTTTGCTTCTTTACCGGGATAGTTCTTTACCCGCTCCATGCGATTGGTTCCTGAGGGATTAAAATAACGCATATTTACTTTTTGCAAAAGCAGGCACAATCTTCTCCTCCAAAAATGCTTTTTTGTTTGGTTGGTGGTTTTGGGGTATTTTTGGGTTGGGTTTTTTTTTGTTTGTTTTTTAAAGCAGATCTCCCACTTCATACACAGGTCTTCTTGGGCTGTACATGTTAAAAGTGCCGTTCCTCAGAAGGAAAGCGGAAGCGGTTATGGTTCCTCTAGAAGAGTTCACAGTTGCAAAATCTTGCAAGGAAACTCAAAAATTGACTATAAACACAAAGGTGTTGGACTCGTTCAATGTCTTTGACCGCTTCTGGCTTAGAATGCTTCTCATTATGAATTTGAAAATCTTCATGAATACTGTATTTTGGGTTTACAGTTTAAAAGTACAAACATTAGCTTTAATCCACATACGCGTTTGTAATCACTGCGAATCAAAAGCTGCATGCAATTTATGTGCGTGTGTCCTGGTTTTAGCTGAGAGGGTTGATTTTCTTCATAGTAGCTAGTGTGAGGATATGTTTTGGATTTGTGCGGGAGACAGTGTTGATAATATAGAGATGTTTTTGTTCTATGGACTTCTTGTTGAGCAGTGTTTACACAGGGCAAGGCCTTTTCTGCTTCTTGCACTGCCCTGCCAGCGGGATGGCTGGGGCTGCACAAGAAGTTGGGAGGAGACAGACAGGACAGGTGACCCAAGCTGACCAAAGGGATATTCCATACCATATGACGTCATGCTCAGTTTATAAGGAGCTTGGGGGGAAGAGAAGGGGGGGGGGGTGGCGTTCGGAGTGATGGCGTTTGTCTTCCCAAGTAACCGTTACGCGTGACAGAGCCCTGCTTCCCTGGGGATGGCTGAACACCTGCCTGCCCATGGGGAGTGGTGAATGAATTCCTTGCTTTGCTTTGCTTGTGCGCACGGCTTTTGCTTTACCTATTAAAATGTCTTTATCTCAACCCACGAGTTTTCTCACTTTAACTTTTCCAGTTCTCTCCCCCATCCCGATGGGGGGAGCGAGTGAGCGGCTGCGTGGTGCTTAGCTGCCGGCTGGGGTAAAACCAAGACAGCGTGTCACAGGGGGAACAAATCCTTTTCCAAAGTCAAAGTGTACCATCTAAATGGGAACCCAATGCAAAGGGACTCCACAGCATAGGGTGACAACCCTGGTCTGTGTGTCGCTACAAGGTAACTCAGTTAGCAACAAACCAGGAACCTTAATTAGCATGTTCCTGCCTACCGGTGCTTATTTCTCACGTGCTGCACATGAGGCACGCTTTTCCTCTGGCTCGGCTGCATCGTCAGTTGAGCTACGTGTTGTCCTGCGAGCTGAACAACTGAAATGATGTGGCATGCAAACTAACTTCAGTTTATAACTTGATATAAGTTTAATCCTCAGGCACATCGGTGATACAGTTTACAGCATGGGCCCAGGCATGCTTGTAACAGCTGACCTGGCGTTGCTGACGTGGTGCCAAGGAGCATTGCAGCACTACCAGTGAACGGCCAAAGCTTCAACCTTGTCACATTGGCTTTAGCTCCGATGTCAACGTACCTAGTGGTAAGGGTATTCTACTGCGGACATGTCTGTTTTATAACTTCACAGAAGCAATTCTTTTCCAAAATTAAGCAGGAAAAATTCAATTGGAATCAGCATAGAGGATCTTTTTTTACTAGAATGATGCTAACCCAAGCAGAATGGTAAAGAGTGGTTTTGATTGTTACAGGTAATGGTGCAGCATGAGAAAGAGTCTCTAGAACATAACAAAGAAAGAATAACTCGGATCTAAAATGGTGAAGCTTAATGCGTGCACGTTCAGGTTTTTTTACTTAGCACATGATGTTCAGCAAAGAGAAGCTGATGCTAAAGTGTATTACCTCCGTTTTCAAAGGATCCACGATCTGTTCTGGGAATGGTCTCTGCTGGTACTGTCGTTCCTGAGCTCTCTCCTTCTCCTTTTGCATTCTTAAATGTTGTAGGAATTGTATCACCGTCGCCTGGAAGGGCAACAGAGAGAGTGGTTTAGCTGCTTGTGTGTAAGCCCGGGGAATGGCGCTGCCATTCTCTTCCTCCCTCAGTGATCCTATCTGACTGAATTTCTGGTATTTTCAAGATGCATGTCATTGTGGTACCAAAAACCTCAGAGAACTGTCTGGAAGAAATGCTTTGGGGAAACATCTCTATCCTTTTCTCTGAATGTATCTAATTCTAAAGACAGACCTATATTAGAACCTGTATTTGCCTGTTTGTTACTGATTTCCTTGTCGATAGTCTAAGTCTATCTCAATGAGGTGACATAAATCTTGGTCGTGAGGAAAAATTGTAGGGAAGACCACCTCTGTCGTGTGTCTCAGGAAAGTAGACATAGGCTTAATAGCCCATTTCTACCTTTTCCCTCGCCAGTGGGCGCAGGTAGTCGCCACGTGTGTGACACTACCCATGTATATGGGGAAAAAGTAGTGAAGTCTGTTGACGCTCTTTGTAATACGCTATCCTTCATTGTCACTACATTAAAGAAGAGGGGAGGAGGGGCAAGCTATGGAGTAGTTTCTCCCTGTAACAGTAATTTAAAAAGTGGTAAACGATGTCCCAGAAGATGAAAAGCACTTGCCTGCCTGCAAGTCTCGCTCGGTAGCTTCCCAGGGTAGTAGCTCATTTTCCCGAGGTGAAGACACAGTTTTTGTTGATTGGTGTTCCTGAGGGTACTGAATCCCGTAATACTCTCCTAAACATACCCCCAGGGGAGGAAAAAACCCAATGTTTACTGTATCGGCAGTATTGCTGTTTAGGAAAGAGTGACTATATTGCTGTTTAGGAAAGAGTGACTGATTTCCTACTTACCAGATTGATAGCATATTTCCTTTATTGCTCTTTCCTCTTCAAGGTCTGCAGCAGTCTGAGGCACCCAGTCAGGAGCACCTGTAGGCAGTATTTTTAAAAGGTTACGCGGTATCTATACAAAGACCTTCAACAATTCTTAATGGTCAAAAACCAACGTGAGTTTCATTGTGGTCAGGGTTTGTTTTTTTCTGACGGCAACCTCTGATTCTGGACAGAAAAATGATTCCTGAATAGCAGGAGTTTCCAGCTGCAGTGGAATTGCAGTTCCAACACGTATACAACAAGCTCTGCCCAAAGTTCCTCTGCTGCAATGTCTTTGCTAGATTGAAGAATATCTTTCTGTAGTAAAATGAGACCGCCTACAGAGTTTAGGAAATCAGTGAAACAAGGCTTCTAGTCAGCATGAGAAACCTGCCCTCCATGGTGGGATGGGGGAGAGAATCGGCAGAGAAAAAGTGAGAAAACTCGTGGCTTGAAAGAAAGACAGTTTAATAGGTAAATACTTTGAGCAAAGTATTTAAGGGGAAGTCACACAGCTACCTTTTGTAAACCAACCTGTGACTTCACCTTCAGTGAGGAGAGTGTACAGCCCCTGTTCAAAAGTTTGTTTCCCAGAGAAGAAGTACCACCTCCTGAACTTGTCATTTTGTCCCCAAATTTTGAGAAATTTTGAAGAGTGACTACCAGTTCCAATAGTTTGGAGATTATGTCAAAAACCCGTCAAGACCTCTTTTCTCAAAAGAGGATGGTTTGATGGTTATGCTAATAAACGAGTTGGAAAGTGCATTGCGAGAGTGGAAAACCCCCTTCTACCCCCCGGTAAACGAAAGAAAAAATTGTTTACCGTTCTCCTCCTCTTCATCATCGTCCTCATCGTCGTCTTCATCGTTGAGGTGTATAGTCAGTGGAGGGTGAATTGGTCGTAAAATATTCTTTTGATTTCTGAGTGACTCTTGACCATGGGCTGGGTGCGGAATCCCTTCTTGGACACCTTGTTGCAATGGGGCATCTGCAGGAAAGAACATTACATTCATTTTGTTAGGAGGGAACTGGAAGATCAAATCCAGGTTCAGGCCAGCAGGTATCTTCTTGAAATCATTGCCATACTGAAGGAGTCATTAAATAGACGGATTGTGCCTTTTCCGAAAAATCTTCTGCTGAGGTCGGCAAAAGAGCGTCTTCCAAGTACAGAAAGTCTGAAAAAGCAGGCAGATATTTACACTATGGGACAACATGGGATTAGTAATACGGGGGCTGAAGTGAGTCAATGAGTTTAGAACCCCACCTGTGAAAATATTTTAAACATGCTGAATAATAGGCAGGCCATGGCATCGATTTTGAAGAGTTTAGCAACGCTAAGCACAGGAGTACCAATTTTTAGCTTGTCGACAATTTTTTCTCTCAAAATCTTCTGAACCACAACTCTCTCTACTAAGTGCAAAGTGTAGATTTTGAGAAGGAATATGAAGTTCATGATATTAATTTACACTCAACCAGATTCTTGTGCATCTCTTGCTTGCCTATGAGCAGCATGTGTATCATGTTAAAGGCATTTTAGTAGCACTCCTGCAGACCAGATTTGTTGTATCTCGTGCAAGAGAAATTAAGATACAACACTTAACTTGGTAGAGCCTTTATTTATTCATTTCATTAGTAATTTATTTATTGATTTATTAATTTATTCCAAACGACAAACTGGAAATACATCTGCACACACAGCACTGTAATCTGATGTTGTCTGTACAAGGGGTGTCTCATCCATATAACATGTTGTGCTCTATCAACAGATACTGCTGCTGGTGGCCCTAACAACCTCCTCCCTCCAACCACACACGCTGCTTTTCATTTCTCTTAAGTGCTTACCTGCCCACTAACCATTTTCACTCCTGGAGAGATTTCATCTAGCAAATACCCAAGGAAGGCAACATTTTTACTCCATGGATCTTAGCAACCTAAACTGCCTTTTGTGACTTCACCTTTCATGTCACCGATAGTTACAAAGATTCGTAAGCAGACAGCTAAAAAAAGTCATATGGCAACCCTATTCAAATGCCAATCCAATTCCTTTCTTTGCCTTCAACTTGCCGGCATAGCGGATCATACCTGATTGATTTGCCATGGTACATTTCTTCACCTGCACGTACGCTACGTAAGCGCTGGAAGGACGTTTTTGTGCACTTACTTAAGAGCTCTACTGGAGAAACGGCTGAGAAAATATTTTTACTCACTGTTACTCGGCGGCAAAAAAAGTCCATTTATGCTGCGAGGTTTGCTATGATGGAAGGCGCAACTGATCCTCAAGCAGCCTGATGGTTGTTTTTCCCAGAAACAGGAGATGTTGCTGTACTTCTGCTGCAGGAGAAAACAGGTTTCAGATACTGTCAGTACAGCAATAAAACGGGACTAAATGGATTCATATACAGCGTACTGCTGTGAACATATGACTAAGATTTTGTGGGACCACGCGCTGCTACTTTCGAACATGTAAAGTTATCTTAAGCTCCAGGTAACTCTAAAGTTACCTTGAGCTAGGGCAAGGGAGCTTTCGTGATGTCTGTAGATGAGAATAGGAGCAAAGCAGTCTCCTTACTGTACTGCAGTGCGTGCAGTATTGTGGGTTACCGGCGGTTTCTTAATGAGTTTCTATGTCATTTTTTAAAGGACATCAAAGTCACACTTGAAAATAGTTGAATACGTGACGGGAAGTTCCACCCAGTTCCAGACATTAGCAGCTGGGTCTCAGAGCAGCATCTCCAAAACGCCACTTCTGGACTGTCGTCGGGACAGCTGGGTGTTTAGAGGATCGTGAGCTCTTCTCACTGCTCCTGAAAATCAGCTGTTTGATCTACAGATGGGGCCAGGACCCACGCAGAGTGGCATAGCGATGTCTAACTTTACATAACCACCCTCCCTTTCAAGACAGATATGTCAGGAGAATCAAGGGTACAAACCACTCTACAATCTACAGCATTTACCTGTGCGTAGGGGGAACAAACATGGAAAGAGCGGTCATTCCCAGCTGCGGCCATTTCCAGCTTTCAGGCTTCTCCTCCACTCTCCTACTGCTGGCAGAACATACACGAAAAAGTTAGAGCTCTCAACATTCAGGCAACTTGTAATCGTGTCCTGAAAGCAGTAGTTCTCTTTCCAAACCTGGACCTTCAGACCTTTTTGGAAACAAGGAAGGAGCTGCTACCTTCTCTGGGCTTGCTGAACGGACGAAGGCAGTTGCTAGCCGGTATAGAATGTTACGTTACGAAAGCTCCCAACTGCTCCTCCAGCTCGTGACATCAGCATGATGGTGCTATGTGGCCTGTCCAGCTTGAACACCTTCCTCTCTCCCTTGCTTCAGAGTAGAGTACGGAAAATCGGACCGTTTCAAAGGGTCTCCCCTTCTGGTGTTTCTTTAACGTAAACCGGAACAAACCCATTTGGCAGGGCTACAAGAATACCCAACTTCTTGCTTATCCTTATCCTTTGACTAGGTTTTC
Source organism: Grus americana (assembly GCF_028858705.1). Lineage (NCBI taxonomy): Eukaryota > Metazoa > Chordata > Aves > Gruiformes > Gruidae > Grus > Grus americana. Next base: position 48,802,673 of record NC_072852.1, on the reverse strand, counting down.
AACCAAAATCCTGTTGGCCCATGTTTTTCTTGCAGCACCTCTTTCTTTGGATGGAGAAACTTGCTGCTTCGTGTTAGTACACTGCTAGCTGTTAACGGCTGACGTTGTTGGGGTTCATTGCTTTTTCTTGCTTCCATGATGTCCAGTGCCACAGCTAAAGCAGAAAGAACAGCGTACACTTGTGTCCCTAATTAAGACCTCTGTTCTCGCTCCCGTCCGAGGCTGCCTCTGAACAGACAATATCTAGGCGGGGAAAGGAAGTTTCAGTCCTGGAAAACGGTCAGGCAGGCTGTGATCCCCAGGACAGGGGGTCACAGTTCCCACACTGAGTGACATCAGTGACTTGGAGCTGAACACTTCAGGTGCCAGAGACTCCACGGGCACAAATGGTATGAGGCTGGCTCAGCAGTGGTTATGCCCAAGCTGGGGGAGAAGCACGGAGACATTGAAATGACTGGAAGTCTTCAGGTCTCTCGAGGAGCCGATCAATGTGTTTGTGACTCCGGTATCAGGAGATGGCCCAAAGAGCTGTGAAGCGAGAAACAATGTGAGTGAAAGGGCTCCCACAGGTCCGTAAGCCCTACAGCTGACTGGGGCACACAGGGGAAGGAACATGCCGGAAAGCAGGCGAGGGCCATGAATAATGAACTGCCAGCGGGCAGGAGCAGCCCGAGTAAGAAAGTGTTAACACTGCCAAGAGCTATCCAAACAGGGGCTCTTCTTAGCTGTGTAGCTGTGCCTCAGTGAGGCCTGGCTGCAGGGAGGGGGAGACCCGGGCGGCGGGAAGTGTCGCTGCAGGTCTGGAGCGAAAGGCACGGTAGAGGTTTCCGTAGGGCTCCCCCCTGGAAGGCGGGAAAGGAAGGTCGTTTGGGGGCCGTTTCAGCTCTGTCCCCCTCCTTTCCTGCCAGGTGCACCCAGGTGTTGGCCCTGAGGTTGCGTTTGCTTTTTCCAAGTGTAGGGAACAGCCAGGGCAAGGAACGAGGCCGCTCCAACATGACGGCACTGGGAGCTTGTGAGCCTTGTGGGGGAAAAATAAGCTGCTCTCTCATGTTTCTTCTTTCTTTTCTTTCTTTTCTTTCAGCAGTTTTATTTGGTGATCAGAGGAATATCGGACTTATGACAGAAGCATTCATCCGAGGCAGCAAGAGGTGCAGTACTTCGCAAGGTGAAAGTAGTAAGTCATGGTGCCCAATCACAGTTATTTCTTGTTGTGATTGGGGTGGCATTCACCTGTCTGGCTGTGGGCCTGCGGGTCGTGTTTCCCGGTTTTAGTAGCAGCAGCAGCAGCAGGAGCAGGAGCAGCAGCTACTGCTGTGTGTCGGCTGGGTGACTTTCTCCCCTGGGTGTTTGGGTTCTGGATGGAAGAGCTGAAACGATTGCCAAAACGTCAGTAACTTCGTTGTTCAGCTCTGAGTACCAATGCCATCCTGATGGTGGTCATGTAAGGGGACCTCCCTGCACTAGGTTTTGGCTAGGATAGAGTTATTTTTCTGCACAGTGTGGGGCTGTGTTGTGGATTTGTGCTGAAAACAGTGTTGCTAATACCAGGATATTTTGGTTACTGCTGAGCAGTGCTCAGGCAGCGTCAAGGCCTTTTCTGCTTCTCACCCCCCCCCACCAGCGAGTAGCTGGGGGTGCACAAGAAGTTGGGAGGGGACACAGCCGGGACGGCTGACCCCAGCCGACGAAAGGGATATTGCATACCATAGGAGGTCATGCTCAGCATATAAGGGGCTTTGGGAAGAAGAAGAAGAAGAAGAAGAAGAAGAAGAAGAAGAAGAAGAAGAAGAAAGAGGGTAGACTCAGAGCGGTGGCGTTTTTTTCTTCCCAAGTCACCGTTAACGCGTGATGGAGCCCTGCTTTCCTGGGGATGGCTGAACACCTGCCTGCCGATGGGAAGTGGTGAGCCATTTCCTTGTCTTGCTTTGCTTGCGCGTGTGGCTTTTGTTTTACCTATTAAAGTGTCTTTATTTCAAGCCCCGAGTTTTCTCACTTTTTCTCTTCCGATTCTCTCCCCCATCCCACCGTGGAGGGCAGGTTTCTCGTGCTGACTAGAAGCCTTGTTTCACTTAGGTTTCACTTCTATTGTGTGCTCTATTGGATTACAGCTGTTGTGACTTCACCTGTCATTAAACATCTTGACCACAAAGTGGTAGTTACCGTAAAGATAGTAGGTGTTTATAGGTTGGTTGCAGTGAAGGTGCCAGTCAAGGAACTACTCCGGTTCTAAAATGTCCGGTTGGTAGTTCTGCCTTGCACACTAGAACTTGTATAGTAAAGGGTGTGTAATTTCTTTGGGGAAGAGTAACAGAAGTGTGGAGGTTGGGAGGAAACGAGAAGATGCATTGCATTAAAAGACCTCTGAAACTGCAAAGTGAAAAAGTGCTAGTATTTATTCATCTTAGAAATTATGCCTTAAAACATCATCTGCAAAAGTCATTTCAACAGTCAAATTTTCATAACAAATTAACCTTAGTGGATCTGTGATCACACAGAACGTATATTTTGTGTTTTCAATCAGTTTTGAAACATTGTCGTGTACTTCCTGCATCTTATTTTTGGAATTTGCAATTGTGTCCTCTTTGGATTTTCCAGCTGATAATTTCCACATTTCAATTTCGATTGCTCTTGTAAGTCGAAGAACTGGCTTCATCTCTTTCTCCTGTCTATGTATCGCTCTCCTTTCCTGTTCACTTCCATGTCTTCTTGGCTCTGTTGTCAAAATAGATAGGCAGAACATGTTGTGCATCACTTATTAGAGGGAAAGTCTATGCTCTGTTCAAAAGGTGTTAAGAATTAGACTTCCAACAGAAGACGCAAGATAGAGGTTCTAATCTCAGTTACCTGACTGGTTGTTTTAGACTTTGAGAACGTTTTAGGGTGTGGATTTCTTTTCCTCCAAGTTGGTGCATTGTAAGAGCCTGAAGTATATTTGTCTGTAGAAAAAAGACAGGCACTCTTTCTTAATTTCAGCTGCAATTTAGGGAAAGACTCTCTTAGCCTGGTATGCAAATTAAATATTACATTAGCTGAAGTATCAATGCATACATTGGGTGACTCAGACACCACCTCTGAAATACAAGGTAGTATTAAATATAGATTTTCCCCCTAGAACTCTAAAGATCATCTGTAATCTCGCAGCGTTTCCATCAGGCTCACAGGATCCGCCAAAGGAGGCGGATTGTGCCACGGACATCCTTGACTTGGACAAAGTGAATGTTCCTGTGTAGACAACCTGCCCAAAGGCATCAGTTGCTTTTAGATTAGACTACTCCACAATCCGGTCTCCTTTTTTGTCCCTGCTTGGGAAAGCGCTAGATGCAAGGCAGTGTTATGTTTTTGTACTAGGTGGTTGATTTTGCGTCAGAGTATGCTGCCCAATGACTGACTAGTTTTCTGTAAAACTCGGTTAGAAATCATTATTATGAATACTCTGGTTTTCTGTTAATTCCAGATTAATTCCATTAATTCAAAGTACTAATTCCACAATAGTCCTAAATTTTTCCTTTTGCACACAGCCTGTGAGTCTTACCATAGCTTTCGGTTTGGGTCCAAAATCTTCTATTTGCGTCAAGCTGATTCTTTGGTTTGGAGCGTTTCCCAGCATACGGCTGAGGTACTGCTGAAAAGAAAGGTAGCGAAAGTGCTAAGGTGGTTTTTACGACAAAAATGGTGATCGCCTTTTTTGGGGGGGGGGGGTGTTTTTTTCATTTTTTTTTAAACGCTATATCCTTTCTCAACCTGGAAATTTGATAAGATGTGTTCTTCGCATTGAGAATGTTCTCTCTGTAATCTCTATGAAAGAAAAAGAAAAACCCCACAACTATTCGCCCCTGAGACGAAGCGGTGATGCTGGGATTCCTTTTGCTTCACTTCATTTGTCTGAAAGTGGGGGTTACTGTGTCTGAAGGAGGCTCCTTTGATTGGCAATTAAGACAGGGAGGCACCTCTAGGTGGAGATTCAGCCCAGCTTAAGAGAGGTGACTGAAACGGGCAAGATGAAATCACTTTCTTAACGTTTAAGGATCCTGTGTAAGCAGGAACCCACCTGTCGGTCCATTGCACTTTGGTTCTTGGGTGACGGTGGCAGTACGGTAGACTACATATGCTGATCTTCGAGGTTCTGAAGAACTGAAATAAGTGTCTCTTCCAGTTTCTCTCACAGGAGGAACAGCAGAAGCAGCTTCATCGTCCTTACTTTGACCCCTTTGTTGGCGACGTGGTTTTGCTTTGGGGTCTGGAGTGTGAATTCCTAAAAGAGAAGCAGCAAACTCAGACCAAAATGCTGGGCTATTCCTTCAAAATTGGACATGTTGCAGGAGGCCGGAGGCTGGAAGGCCTAGATAAAGCAAATGCTCTTTGTGGCTAGTCCAATCCAAATATGGACTGTCCCTATCTGACACTAAGAACAGAAATTAACTAGGTCCTGCCAAGTCATCTGTGAGTTGAGTAAACAAGAAGGAATAAGCCAACTGTTTTCTCAAAATACCTTTTCCTGTTCCTGTGTTATGGGACTTGCTTTCTTCCTCGGAAACCCATTGCTTCTCCTTTGCTTCTTTACCGGGATAGTTCTTTACCCGCTCCATGCGATTGGTTCCTGAGGGATTAAAATAGCGCATATTTACTTTTTGCAAAAGCAGGCACAATCTTCTCCTCCAAAAATGCTTTTTTGTTTGGTTGGTGGTTTTGGGGTATTTTTGGGTTGGGTTTTTTTTTTTTGTTTTTTAAAGCAGATCTCCCACTTCATACACAGGTCTTCTTGGGCTGTACATGTTAAAAGTGCCGTTCCTCAGAAGGAAAGCGGAAGCGGTTATGGTTCCTCTAGAAGAGTTCACAGTTGCAAAATCTTGCAAGGAAACTCAAAAATTGACTATAAACACAAAGGTGTTGGACTCGTTCAATGTCTTTGACCGCTTCTGGCTTAGAATGCTTCTCATTATGAATTTGAAAATCTTCATGAATACTGTATTTTGGGTTTACAGTTTAAAAGTACAAACATTAGCTTTAATCCACATACGCGTTTGTAATCACTGCGAATCAAAAGCTGCATGCAATTTATGTGCGTGTGTCCTGGTTTTAGCTGAGAGGGTTGATTTTCTTCATAGTAGCTAGTGTGAGGATATGTTTTGGATTTGTGCGGGAGACAGTGTTGATAATATAGAGATGTTTTTGTTCTATGGACTTCTTGTTGAGCAGTGTTTACACAGGGCAAGGCCTTTTCTGCTTCTTGCACTGCCCTGCCAGCGGGATGGCTGGGGCTGCACAAGAAGTTGGGAGGAGACAGACAGGACAGGTGACCCAAGCTGACCAAAGGGATATTCCATACCATATGACGTCATGCTCAGTTTATAAGGAGCTTGGGGGGAAGAGAAGGTGGGGGGGGGTGGCGTTCGGAGTGATGGCGTTTGTCTTCCCAAGTAACCGTTACGCGTGACAGAGCCCTGCTTCCCTGGGGATGGCTGAACACCTGCCTGCCCATGGGGAGTGGTGAATGAATTCCTTGCTTTGCTTTGCCTGTGCGCACGGCTTTTGCTTTACCTATTAAAATGTCTTTATCTCAACCCACGAGTTTTCTCACTTTAACTTTTCCAGTTCTCTCCCCCATCCCGATGGGGGGAGCGAGTGAGCGGCTGCGTGGTGCTTAGCTGCCGGCTGGGGTAAAACCAAGACAGCGTGTCACAGGGGGAACAAATCCTTTTCCAAAGTCAAAGTGTACCATCTAAATGGGAACCCAATGCAAAGGGACTCCACAGCATAGGGTGACAACCCTGGTCTGTGTGTCGCTACAAGGTAACTCAGTTAGCAACAAACCAGGAACCTTAATTAGCATGTTCCTGCCTACCGGTGCTTATTTCTCACGTGCTGCACATGAGGCACGCTTTTCCTCTGGCTCGGCTGCATCGTCAGTTGAGCTACGTGTTGTCCTGCGAGCTGAACAACTGAAATGATGTGGCATGCAAACTAACTTCAGTTTATAACTTGATATAAGTTTAATCCTCAGGCACATCGGTGATACAGTTTACAGCATGGGCCCAGGCATGCTTGTAACAGCTGACCTGGCGTTGCTGACGTGGTGCCAAGGAGCATTGCAGCACTACCAGTGAACGGCCAAAGCTTCAACCTTGTCACATTGGCTTTAGCTCCGATGTCAACGTACCTAGTGGTAAGGGTATTCTACTGCGGACATGTCTGTTTTATAACTTCACAGAAGCAATTCTTTTCCAAAATTAAGCAGGAAAAATTCAATTGGAATCAGCATAGAGGATCTTTTTTTACTAGAATGATGCTAACCCAAGCAGAATGGTAAAGAGTGGTTTTGATTGTTACAGGTAATGGTGCAGCATGAGAAAGAGTCTCTAGAACATAACAAAGAAAGAATAACTCGGATCTAAAATGGTGAAGCTTAATGCGTGCACGTTCAGGTTTTTTTACTTAGCACATGATGTTCAGCAAAGAGAAGCTGATGCTAAAGTGTATTACCTCCGTTTTCAAAGGATCCACGATCTGTTCTGGGAATGGTCTCTGCTGGTACTGTCGTTCCTGAGCTCTCTCCTTCTCCTTTTGCATTCTTAAATGTTGTAGGAATTGTATCACCGTCGCCTGGAAGGGCAACAGAGAGAGTGGTTTAGCTGCTTGTGTGTAAGCCCGGGGAATGGCGCTGCCATTCTCTTCCTCCCTCAGTGATCCTATCTGACTGAATTTCTGGTATTTTCAAGATGCATGTCATTGTGGTACCAAAAACCTCAGAGAACTGTCTGGAAGAAATGCTTTGGGGAAACATCTCTATCCTTTTCTCTGAATGTATCTAATTCTAAAGACAGACCTATATTAGAACCTGTATTTGCCTGTTTGTTACTGATTTCCTTGTCGATAGTCTAAGTATATCTCAATGAGGTGACATAAATCTTGGTCGTGAGGAAAAATTGTAGGGAAGACCACCTCTGTCGTGTGTCTCAGGAAAGTAGACATAGGCTTAATAGCCCATTTCTACCTTTTCCCTCACCAGTGGACGCAGGTAGTCGCCACGTGTGTGACACTACCCATGTATATGGGGAAAAAGTAGTGAAGTCTGTTGACGCTCTTTGTAATACGCTATCCTTCATTGTCACTACATTAAAGAAGAGGGGAGGAGGGGCAAGCTATGGAGTAGTTTCTCCCTGTAACAGTAATTTAAAAAGTGGTAAACGATGTCCCAGAAGATGAAAAGCACTTGCCTGCCTGCAAGTCTCGCTCGGTAGCTTCCCAGGGTAGTAGCTCGTTTTCCCGAGGTGAAGACACAGTTTTTGTTGATTGGTGTTCCTGAGGGTACTGAATCCCGTAATACTCTCCTAAACATACCCCCAGGGGAGGAAAAAACCCAATGTTTACTGTATCGGCAGTATTGCTGTTTAGGAAAGAGTGACTATATTGCTGTTTAGGAAAGAGTGACTGATTTCCTACTTACCAGATTGATAGCATATTTCCTTTATTGCTCTTTCCTCTTCAAGGTCTGCAGCAGTCTGAGGCACCCAGTCAGGAGCACCTGTAGGCAGTATTTTTAAAAGGTTACGCGGTATCTATACAAAGACCTTCAACAATTCTTAATGGTCAAAAACCAACGTGAGTTTCATTGTGGTCAGGGTTTGTTTTTTTCTGACGGCAACCTCTGATTCTGGACAGAAAAATGATTCCTGAATAGCAGGAGTTTCCAGCTGCAGTGGAATTGCAGTTCCAACACGTATACAACAAGCTCTGCCCAAAGTTCCTCTGCTGCAATGTCTTTGCTAGATTGAAGAATATCTTTCTGTAGTAAAATGAGACCGCCTACAGAGTTTAGGAAATCAGTGAAACAAGGCTTCTAGTCAGCATGAGAAACCTGCCCTCCATTGTGGGATGGGGGAGAGAATCGGCAGAGAAAAAGTGAGAAAACTCGTGGCTTGAAAGAAAGACAGTTTAATAGGTAAATACTTTGAACAAAGTATTTAAGGGGAAGTCACACAGCTACCTTTTGTAAACCAACCTGTGACTTCACCTTCAGTGAGGAGAGTGTACAGCCCCTGTTCAAAAGTTTGTTTCCCAGAGAAGAAGTACCACCTCCTGAACTTGTCATTTTGTCCCCAAATTTTGAGAAATTTTGAAGAGTGACTACCAGTTCCAATAGTTTGGAGATTATGTCAAAAACCCGTCAAGACCTCTTTTCTCAAAAGAGGATGGTTTGATGGTTATGCTAATAAATGAGTTGGAAAGTGCATTGCGAGAGTGGAAAACCCCCTTCTACCCCCCGGTAAACAAAAGAAAAAATTGTTTACCGTTCTCCTCCTCTTCATCATCGTCCTCATCGTCGTCTTCATCGTTGAGGTGTATAGTCAGTGGAGGGTGAATTGGTCGTAAAATATTCTTTTGATTTCTGAGTGACTCTTGACCATGGGCTGGGTGCGGAATCCCTTCTTGGACACCTTGTTGCAATGGGGCATCTGCAGGAAAGAACATTACATTCATTTTGTTAGGAGGGAACTGGAAGATCAAATCCAGGTTCAGGCCAGCAGGTATCTTCTTGAAATCATTGCCATACTGAAGGAGTCATTAAATAGACGGATTGTGCCTTTTCCAAAAAATCTTCTGCTGAGGTCGGCAAAAGAGCGTCTTCCAAGTACAGAAAGTCTGAAAAAGCAGGCAGATATTTACACTATGGGACAACATGGGATTAGTAATACGGGGGCTGAAGTGAGTCAATGAGTTTAGAACCCCACCTGTGAAAATATTTTAAACATGCTGAATAATAGGCAGGCCATGGCATCGATTTTGAAGAGTTTAGCAACGCTAAGCACAGGAGTACCAATTTTTAGCTTGTCGACAATTTTTTCTCTCAAAATCTTCTGAACCACAACTCTCTCTACTAAGTGCAAAGTGTAGATTTTGAGAAGGAATATGAAGTTCATGACATTAATTTACACTCAACCAGATTCTTGTGCATCTCTTGCTTGCCTATGAGCAGCATGTGTATCATGTTAAAGGCATTTTAGTAGCACTCCTGCAGACCAGATTTGTTGTATCTCGTGCAAGAGAAATTAAGATACAACACTTAACTTGGTAGAGCCTTTATTTATTCATTTCATTAGTAATGTATTTATTGATTTATTAATTTATTCCAAACGACAAACTGGAAATACATCTGCACACACAGCACTGTAATCTGATGTTGTCTCTACAAGGGGTGTCTCATCCATATAACATGTTGTGCTCTATCAACAGATACTGCTGCTGGTGGCCCTAACAACCTCCTCCCTCCAACCACACACGCTGCTTTTCATTTCTCTTAAGTGCTTACCTGCCCACTAACCATTTTCACTCCTGGAGAGATTTCATCTAGCAAATACCCAAGGAAGGCAACATTTTTACTCCATGGATCTTAGCAACCTAAACTGCCTTTTGTGACTTCACCTTTCATGTCACCGATAGTTACAAAGATTCGTAAGCAGACAGCTAAAAAAAGTCATATGGCAACCCTATTCAAATGCCAATCCAATTCCTTTCTTTGCCTTCAACTTGCCGGCATAGCGGATCATACCTGATTGATTTGCCATGGTACATTTCTTCACCTGCACGTACGCTACGTAAGCGCTGGAAGGACATTTTTGTGCACTTACTTAAGAGCTCTACTGGACAAATGGCTGAGAAAATATTTTTACTCACTGTTACTCGGCGGCAAAAAAAGTCCATTTATGCTGCGAGGTTTGCTGTGATGGAAGGCGCAACTGATCCTCAAGCAGCCTGATGGTTGTTTTTCCCAGAAACAGGAGATGTTGCTGTACTTCTGCTGCAGGAGAAAACAGGTTTCAGATACTGTCAATACAGCGATAAAACGGGACTAAATGGATTCATATACAGCGTACTGCTGTGAACATATGACTAAGATTTTGTGGGACCACGCGCTGCTACTTTTGAACATGTAAAGTTATCTTAAGCTCCAGGTAACTCTGAAGTTACCTTGAGCTAGGGCAAGGGAGCTTTCGTGATGTCTGTAGATGAGAATAGGAGCAAAGCAGTCTCCTTACTGTACTGCAGTGCGTGCAGTATTGTGGGTTACTGGCGGTTTCTTAATGAGTTTCTATGTCATTTTTTAAAGGACATCAAAGTCACACTTGAAAATAGTTGAATACGTGACGGGAAGTTCCACCCAGTTCCAGACATTAGCAGCTGGGTCTCAGAGCAGCATCTCCAAAACGCCACTTCTGGACTGTCGTCGGGACAGCTGGGTGTTTAGAGGATCGTGAGCTCTTCTCACTGCTCCTGAAAATCAGCTGTTTGATCTACAGATGGGGCCAGGACCCACGCAGAGTGGCATAGCGATGTCTAACTTTACATAACCACCCTCCCTTTCAAGACAGATATGTCAGGAGAATCAAGGGTACAAACCACTCTACAATCTACAGCATTTACCTGTGCGTAGGGGGAACAAACATGGAAAGAGCGGTCATTCCCAGCTGCGGCCATTTCCAGCTTTCAGGCTTCTCCTCCACTCTCCTACTGCTGGCAGAACATACACGAAAAAGTTAGAGCTCTCAACATTCAGGCAACTTGTAATCGTGTCCTGAAAGCAGTAGTTCTCTTTCCAAACCTGGACCTTCAGACCTTTTTGGAAACAAGGAAGGAGCTGCTACCTTCTCCGGGCTTGCCGAACGGACGAAGGCAGTTGCTAGCCGGTATAGAATGTTACGTTACGAAAGCTCCCAACTGCTCCTCCAGCTCGTGACATCAGCATGATGGTGCTATGTGGCCTGTCCAGCTTGAACACCTTCCTCTCTCCCTTGCTTCAGAGTAGAGTACGGAAAATCGGACCGTTTCAAAGGGTCTCCCCTTCTGGTGTTTCTTTAACGTAAACCGGAACAAACCCATTTGGCAGGGCTACAAGAATACCCAACTTCTTGCTTATCCTTATCCTTTGACTAGGTTTTCAACCAAAATCCTGTTGGCCCATGTTTTTCTTGCAGCACCTCTTTCTTTGGATGGAGAAACTTGCTGCTTCGTGTTAGTACACTGCTAGCTGTTAACGGCTGACGTTGTTGGGGTTCATTGCTTTTTCTTGCTTCCATGATGTCCAGTGCCACAGCTAAAGCAGAAAGAACAGCGTACACTTGTGTCCCTAATTAAGACCTCTGTTCTCGCTCCTGTCCGAGGCTGCCTCTGAACAGACAATATCTAGGCGGGGAAAGGAAGTTTCAGTCGCTGCAGGTCTGGAGCGAAAGGCACGGTAGAGGTTTCCGTAGGGCTCCCCCCTGGAAGGCGGGAAAGGAAGGTCGTTTGGGGGCCGTTTCAGCTCTGTCCCCCTCCTTTCCTGCCAGGTGCACCCAGGTGTTGGCCCTGAGGTTGCGTTTGCTTTTTCCAAGTGTAGGGAACAGCCAGGGCAAGGAACGAGGCCGCTCCAACATGACGGCACTGGGAGCTTGTGAGCCTTGTGGGGGAAAAATAAGCTGCTCTCTCATGTTTCTTCTTTCTTTTCTTTCTTTTCTTTCAGCAGTTTTATTTGGTGATCAGAGGAATATCGGACTTATGACAGAAGCATTCATCCGAGGCAGCAAGAGGTGCAGTACTTCGCAAGGTGAAAGTAGTAAGTCATGGTGCCCAATCACAGTTATTTCTTGTTGTGATTGGGGTGGCATTCACCTGTCTGGCTGTGGGCCTGCGGGTCGTGTTTCCTGGTTTTAGTAGCAGCAGCAGCAGCAGGAGCAGGAGCAGCAGCTACTGCTGTGTGTCGGCTGGGTGACTTTCTCCCCTGGGTGTTTGGGTTCTGGATGGAAGAGCTGAAACGATTGCCAAAACGTCAGTAACTTCGTTGTTCAGCTCTGAGTACCAGCGCCATCTTGATGGTGGTTGTGTAAGGGGACCTCCCTGCACTAGGTTTTGGCTAGGATAGAGTTATTTTTCTGCACAGTGTGGGGCTGTGTTGTGGATTTGTGCTGAAAACAGTGTTGCTAATACCAGGATATTTTGGTTACTGCTGAGCAGTGCTCAGGCAGCGTCAAGGCCTTTTCTGCTTCTCACCCCCCCCCACCAGCGAGTAGCTGGGGGTGCACAAGAAGTTGGGAGGGGACACAGCCGGGACGGCTGACCCCAGCCGACTAAAGGGATATTGCATACCATAGGAGGTCATGCTCAGCATATAAGGGGCTTTGGGAAGAAGAAGAAGAAGAAGAAGAAGAAGAAGAAGAAGAAGAAGAAGAAGAAAGAGGGTAGACTCAGAGCGGTGGCGTTTTTTTCTTCCCAAGTCACCGTTAACGCGTGATGGAGCCCTGCTTTCCTGGGGATGGCTGAACACCTGCCTGCCGATGGGAAGTGGTGAGCCATTTCCTTGTCTTGCTTTGCTTGCGCGTGTGGCTTTTGTTTTACCTATTAAAGTGTCTTTATTTCAAGCCCCGAGTTTTCTCACTTTTTCTCTTCCGATTCTCTCCCCCATCCCACCGTGGAGGGCAGGTTTCTCGTGCTGACTAGAAGCCTTGTTTCACTTAGGTTTCACTTCTATTGTGTGCTCTATTGGATTACAGCTGTTGTGACTTCACCTGTCATTAAACATCTTGACCGCAAAGTGGTAGTTACCGTAAAGATAGTAGGTGTTTATAGGTTGGTTGCAGTGAAGGTGCCGGTCAAGGAACTACTCTGGTTCTAAAATGTCCGGTTGGTAGTTCTGCCTTGCACACTAGAACTTGTATAGTAAAGGGTGTGTAATTTCTTTGGGGAAGAGTAACAGAAGTGTGGAGGTTGGGAGGAAACGAGAAGATGCATTGCATTAAAAGACCTCTGAAACTGCAAAGTGAAAAAGTGCTAGTATTTATTCATCTTAGAAATTATGCCTTAAAACATCATCTGCAAAAGTCATTTCAACAGTCAAATTTTCATAACAAATTAACCTTAGTGGATCTGTGATCACACAGAACGTATATTTTGTGTTTTCAATCAGTTTTGAAACATTGTCGTGTACTTCCTGCATCTTATTTTTGGAATTTGCAATTGTGTCCTCTTTGGATTTTCCAGCTGATAATTTCCACATTTCAATTTCGATTGCTCTTGTAAGTCGAAGAAGTGGCTTCATCTCTTTCTCCTGTCTATGTATCGCTCTCCTTTCCTGTTCACTTCCATGTCTTCTTGGCTCTGTTGTCAAAATAGATAGGCAGAACATGTTGTGCATCACTTATTAGAGGGAAAGTCTATGCTCTGTTCAAAAGGTGTTAAGAATTAGACTTCCAACAGAAGACGCAAGATAGAGGTTCTAATCTCAGTTACCTGACTGGTTGTTTTAGACTTTGAGAACGTTTTAGGGTGTGGATTTCTTTTCCTCCAAGTTGGTGCATTGTAAGAGCCTGAAGTATATTTGTCTGTAGAAAAAAGACAGGCACTCTTTCTTAATTTCAGCTGCAATTTAGGGAAAGACTCTCTTAGCCTGGTATGCAAATTAAATATTACATTAGCTGAAGTATCAATGCATACATTGGGTGACTCAGACACCACCTCTGAAATACAAGGTAGTATTAAATATAGATTTTCCCCCTAGAACTCTAAAGATCATCTGTAATCTCGCAGCGTTTCCATCAGGCTCACAGGATCTTCCAAAGGAGGCGGATTGTGCCACGGACATCCTTGACTTGGACAAAGTGAATGTTCCTGTGTAGACAACCTGCCCAAAGGCATCAGTTGCTTTTAGATTAGACTACTCCACAATCCGGTCTCCTTTTTTGTCCCTGCTTGGGAAAGCGCTAGATGCAAGGCAGTGTTATGTTTTTGTACTAGGTGGTTGATTTTGCGTCAGAGTATGCTGCCCAATGACTGACTAGTTTTCTGTAAAACTCGGTTAGAAATCATTATTATGAATACTCTGGTTTTCTGTTAATTCCAGATTAATTCCATTAATTCAAAGTACTAATTCCACAATAGTCCTAAATTTTTCCTTTTGCACACAGCCTGTGAGTCTTACCATAGCTTTCGGTTTGGGTCCAAAATCTTCTATTTGCGTCAAGCTGATTCTTTTGTTTGGAGCGTTTCCCAGCATACGGCTGAGGTACTGCTGAAAAGAAAGGTAGCGAAAGTGCTAAGGTGGTTTTTACGACAAAAATGCTGATCGCCTTTTTTGGGGGGGGGGGGTGTTTTTTTCATTTTTTTTTAAACGCTATATCCTTTCTCAACCTGGAAATTTGATAAGATGTGTTCTTCGCATTGAGAATGTTCTCTCTGTAATCTCTATGAAAGAAAAAGAAAAACCCCACAACTATTCGCCCCTGAGACGAAGCGGTGATGCTGGGATTCCTTTTGCTTCACTTCATTTGTCTGAAAGTGGGGGTTACTGTGTCTGAAGGAGGTTCCTTTGATTGGCAATTAAGACAGGGAGGCACCTCTAGGTGGAGATTCAGCCCAGCTTAAGAGAGGTGACTGAAACGGGCAAGATGAAATCACTTTCTTAACGTTTAAGGATCCTGTGTAAGCAGGAACCCACCTGTCGGTCCATTGCACTTTGGTTCTTGGGTGACGGTGGCAGTACGGTAGACTACATATGCTGATCTTCGAGGTTCTGAAGAACTGAAATAAGTGTCTCTTCCAGTTTCTCTCACAGGAGGAACAGCAGAAGCAGCTTCATCGTCCTTACTTTGACCCCTTTGTTGGCGACGTGGTTTTGCTTTGGGGTCTGGAGTGTGAATTCCTAAAAGAGAAGCAGCAAACTCAGACCAAAATGCTGGGCTATTCCTTCAAAATTGGACATGTTGCAGGAGGCCGGAGGCTGGAAGGCCTAGATAAAGCAAATGCTCTTTGTGGCTAGTCCAATCCAAATATGGACTGTCCCTATCTGACACTAAGAACAGAAATTAACTAGGTCCTGCCAAGTCATCTGTGAGTTGAGTAAACAAGAAGGAATAAGCCAACTGTTTTCTCAAAATACCTTTTCCTGTTCCTGTGTTATGGGACTTGCTTTCTTCCTCGGAAACCCATTGCTTCTCCTTTGCTTCTTTACCGGGATAGCTCTTTACCCGCTCCATGCGATTGGTTCCTGAGGGATTAAAATAGCGCATATTTACTTTTTGCAAAAGCAGGCACAATCTTCTCCTCCAAAAATGCTTTTTTGTTTGGTTGGTGGTTTTGGGGTATTTTTGGGTTGGGTTTTTTTTTTTTTGTTTTTTAAAGCAGATCTCCCACTTCATACACAGGTCTTCTTGGGCTGTACATGTTAAAAGTGCCGTTCCTCAGAAGGAAAGCGGAAGCGGTTATGGTTCCTCTAGAAGAGTTCACAGTTGCAAAATCTTGCAAGGAAACTCAAAAATTGACTATAAACACAAAGGTGTTGGACTCGTTCAATGTCTTTGACCGCTTCTGGCTTAGAATGCTTCTCATTATGAATTTGAAAATCTTCATGAATACTGTATTTTGGGTTTACAGTTTAAAAGTACAAACATTAGCTTTAATCCACATACGCGTTTGTAATCACTGCGAATCAAAAGCTGCATGCAATTTATGTGCGTGTGTCCTGGTTTTAGCTGAGAGGGTTGATTTTCTTCATAGTAGCTAGTGTGAGGATATGTTTTGGATTTGTGCGGGAGACAGTGTTGATAATATAGAGATGTTTTTGTTCTATGGACTTCTTGTTGAGCAGTGTTTACACAGGGCAAGGCCTTTTCTGCTTCTTGCACTGCCCTGCCAGCGGGATGGCTGGGGCTGCACAAGAAGTTGGGAGGAGACAGACAGGACAGGTGACCCAAGCTGACCAAAGGGATATTCCATACCATATGACGTCATGCTCAGTTTATAAGGAGCTTGGGGGGAAGAGAAGGTGGGGGGGGTGGCGTTCGGAGTGATGGCGTTTGTCTTCCCAAGTAACCGTTACGCGTGACAGAGCCCTGCTTCCCTGGGGATGGCTGAACACCTGCCTGCCCATGGGGAGTGGTGAATGAATTCCTTGCTTTGCTTTGCCTGTGCGCACGGCTTTTGCTTTACCTATTAAAATGTCTTTATCTCAACCCACGAGTTTTCTCACTTTAACTTTTCCAGTTCTCTCCCCCATCCCGATGGGGGGAGCGAGTGAGCGGCTGCGTGGTGCTTAGCTGCCGGCTGGGGTAAAACCAAGACAGCGTGTCACAGGGGGAACAAATCCTTTTCCAAAGTCAAAGTGTACCATCTAAATGGGAACCCAATGCAAAGGGACTCCACAGCATAGGGTGACAACCCTGGTCTGTGTGTCGCTACAAGGTAACTCAGTTAGCAACAAACCAGGAACCTTAATTAGCATGGTCCTGCCTACTGGTGCTTATTTCTCACGTGCTGCACATGAGGCACGCTTTTCCTCTGGCTCGGCTGCATCGTCAGTTGAGCTACGTGTTGTCCTGCGAGCTGAACAACTGAAATGATGTGGCATGCAAACTAACTTCAGTTTATAACTTGATATAAGTTTAATCCTCAGGCACATCGGTGATACAGTTTACAGCATGGGCCCAGGCATGCTTGTAACAGCTGACCTGGCGTTGCTGACGTGGTGCCAAGGAGCATTGCAGCACTACCAGTGAACGGCCAAAGCTTCAACCTTGTCACATTGGCTTTAGCTCCGATGTCAACGTACCTAGTGGTAAGGGTATTCTACTGCGGACATGTCTGTTTTATAACTTCACAGAAGCAATTCTTTTCCAAAATTAAGCAGGAAAAATTCAATTGGAATCAGCATAGAGGATCTTTTTTTACTAGAATGATGCTAACCCAAGCAGAATGGTAAAGAGTGGTTTTGATTGTTACAGGTAATGGTGCAGCATGAGAAAGAGTCTCTAGAACATAACAAAGAAAGAATAACTCGGATCTAAAATGGTGAAGCTTAATGCGTGCACGTTCAGGTTTTTTTACTTAGCACATGATGTTCAGCAAAGAGAAGCTGATGCTAAAGTGTATTACCTCCGTTTTCAAAGGATCCACGATCTGTTCTGGGAATGGTCTCTGCTGGTACTGTCGTTCCTGAGCTCTCTCCTTCTCCTTTTGCATTCTTAAATGTTGTAGGAATTGTATCACCGTCGCCTGGAAGGGCAACAGAGAGAGTGGTTTAGCTGCTTGTGTGTAAGCCCGGGGAATGGCGCTGCCATTCTCTTCCTCCCTCAGTGATCCTATCTGACTGAATTTCTGGTATTTTCAAGATGCATGTCATTGTGGTACCAAAAACCTCAGAGAACTGTCTGGAAGAAATGCTTTGGGGAAACATCTCTATCCTTTTCTCTGAATGTATCTAATTCTAAAGACAGACCTATATTAGAACCTGTATTTGCCTGTTTGTTACTGATTTCCTTGTCGATAGTCTAAGTATATCTCAATGAGGTGACATAAATCTTGGTCGTGAGGAAAAATTGTAGGGAAGACCACCTCTGTCGTGTGTCTCAGGAAAGTAGACATAGGCTTAATAGCCCATTTCTACCTTTTCCCTTGCCAGTGGGCGCAGGTAGTCGCCACGTGTGTGACACTACCCATGTATATGGGGAAAAAGTAGTGAAGTCTGTTGACGCTCTTTGTAATACGCTATCCTTCATTGTCACTACATTAAAGAAGAGGGGAGGAGGGGCAAGCTATGGAGTAGTTTCTCCCTGTAACAGTAATTTAAAAAGTGGTAAACGATGTCCCAGAAGATGAAAAGCACTTGCCTGCCTGCAAGTCTCGCTCGGTAGCTTCCCAGGGTAGTAGCTCATTTTCCCGAGGTGAAGACACAGTTTTTGTTGATTGGTGTTCCTGAGGGTACTGAATCCCGTAATACTCTCCTAAACATACCCCCAGGGGAGGAAAAAACCCAATGTTTACTGTATCGGCAGTATTGCTGTTTAGGAAAGAGTGACTATATTGCTGTTTAGGAAAGAGTGACTGATTTCCTACTTACCAGATTGATAGCATATTTCCTTTATTGCTCTTTCCTCTTCAAGGTCTGCAGCAGTCTGAGGCACCCAGTCAGGAGCACCTGTAGGCAGTATTTTTAAAAGGTTACGCGGTATCTATACAAAGACCTTCAACAATTCTTAATGGTCAAAAACCAACGTGAGTTTCATTGTGGTCAGGGTTTGTTTTTTTCTGACGGCAACCTCTGATTCTGGACAGAAAAATGATTCCTGAATAGCAGGAGTTTCCAGCTGCAGTGGAATTGCAGTTCCAACACGTATACAACAAGCTCTGCCCAAAGTTCCTCTGCTGCAATGTCTTTGCTAGATTGAAGAATATCTTTCTGTAGTAAAATGAGACCGCCTACAGAGTTTAGGAAATCAGTGAAACAAGGCTTCTAGTCAGCATGAGAAACCTGCCCTCCATGGTGGGATGGGGGAGAGAATCGGCAGAGAAAAAGTGAGAAAACTCGTGGCTTGAAAGAAAGACAGTTTAATAGGTAAATACTTTGAGCAAAGTATTTAAGGGGAAGTCACACAGCTACCTTTTGTAAACCAACCTGTGACTTCACCTTCAGTGAGGAGAGTGTACAGCCCCTGTTCAAAAGTTTGTTTCCCAGAGAAGAAGTACCACCTCCTGAACTTGTCATTTTGTCCCCAAATTTTGAGAAATTTTGAAGAGTGACTACCAGTTCCAATAGTTTGGAGATTATGTCAAAAACCCGTCAAGACCTCTTTTCTCAAAAGAGGATGGTTTGATGGTTATGCTAATAAATGAGTTGGAAAGTGCATTGCGAGAGTGGAAAACCCCCTTCTACCCCCCGGTAAACAAAAGAAAAAATTGTTTACCGTTCTCCTCCTCTTCATCATCGTCCTCATCGTCGTCTTCATCGTTGAGGTGTATAGTCAGTGGAGGGTGAATTGGTCGTAAAATATTCTTTTGATTTCTGAGTGACTCTTGACCATGGGCTGGGTGCGGAATCCCTTCTTGGACACCTTGTTGCAATGGGGCATCTGCAGGAAAGAACATTACATTCATTTTGTTAGGAGGGAACTGGAAGATCAAATCCAGGTTCAGGCCAGCAGGTATCTTCTTGAAATCATTGCCATACTGAAGGAGTCATTAAATAGACGGATTGTGCCTTTTCCGAAAAATCTTCTGCTGAGGTCGGCAAAAGAGCGTCTTCCAAGTACAGAAAGTCTGAAAAAGCAGGCAGATATTTACACTATGGGACAACATGGGATTAGTAATACGGGGGCTGAAGTGAGTCAATGAGTTTAGAACCCCACCTGTGAAAATATTTTAAACATGCTGAATAATAGGCAGGCCATGGCATCGATTTTGAAGAGTTTAGCAACGCTAAGCACAGGAGTACCAATTTTTAGCTTGTCGACAATTTTTTCTCTCAAAATCTTCTGAACCACAACTCTCTCTACTAAGTGCAAAGTGTAGATTTTGAGAAGGAATATGAAGTTCATGATATTAATTTACACTCAACCAGATTCTTGTGCATCTCGTGCTTGCCTATGAGCAGCATGTGTATCATGTTAAAGGCATTTTAGTAGCACTCCTGCAGACCAGATTTGTTGTATCTCGTGCAAGAGAAATTAAGATACAACACTTAACTTGGTAGAGCCTTTATTTATTCATTTCATTAGTAATGTATTTATTGATTTATTAATTTATTCCAAACGACAAACTGGAAATACATCTGCACACACAGCACTGTAATCTGATGTTGTCTCTACAAGGGGTGTCTCATCCATATAACATGTTGTGCTCTATCAACAGATACTGCTGCTGGTGGCCCTAACAACCTCCTCCCTCCAACCACACACGCTGCTTTTCATTTCTCTTAAGTGCTTACCTGCCCACTAACCATTTTCACTCCTGGAGAGATTTCATCTAGCAAATACCCAAGGAAGGCAACATTTTTACTCCATGGATCTTAGCAACCTAAACTGCCTTTTGTGACTTCACCTTTCATGTCACCGATAGTTACAAAGATTCGTAAGCAGACAGCTAAAAAAAGTCATATGGCAACCCTATTCAAATGCCAATCCAATTCCTTTCTTTGCCTTCAACTTGCCGGCATAGCGGATCATACCTGATTGATTTGCCATGGTACATTTCTTCACCTGCACGTACGCTACGTAAGCGCTGGAAGGACGTTTCTGTGCACTTACTTAAGAGCTCTACTGGACAAATGGCTGAGAAAATATTTTTACTCACTGTTACTCGGCGGCAAAAAAAGTCCATTTATGCTGCGAGGTTTGCTATGATGGAAGGCGCAACTGATCCTCAAGCAGCCTGATGGTTGTTTTTCCCAGAAACAGGAGATGTTGCTGTACTTCTGCTGCAGGAGAAAACAGGTTTCAGATACTGTCAATACAGCGATAAAACGGGACTAAATGGATTCATATACAGCGTACTGCTGTGAACATATGACTAAGATTTTGTGGGACCACGCGCTGCTACTTTTGAACATGTAAAGTTATCTTAAGCTCCAGGTAACTCTGAAGTTACCTTGAGCTAGGGCAAGGGAGCTTTCGTGATGTCTGTAGATGAGAATAGGAGCAAAGCAGTCTCCTTACTGTACCGCAGTGCGTGCAGTATCGTGGGTTACCGGCGGTTTCTTAATGAGTTTCTATGTCATTTTTTAAAGGACATCAAAGTCACACTTGAAAATAGTTGAATACGTGACGGGAAGTTCCACCCAGTTCCAGACATTAGCAGCTGGGTCTCAGAGCAGCATCTCCAAAACGCCACTTCTGGACTGTCGTCGGGACAGCTGGGTGTTTAGAGGATCGTGAGCTCTTCTCACTGCTCCTGAAAATCAGCTGTTTGATCTACAGATGGGGCCAGGACCCACGCAGAGTGGCATAGCGATGTCTAACTTTACATAACCACCCTCCCTTTCAAGACAGATATGTCAGGAGAATCAAGGGTACAAACCACTCTACAATCTACAGCATTTACCTGTGCGTAGGGGGAACAAACATGGAAAGAGCGGTCATTCCCAGCTGCGGCCATTTCCAGCTTTCAGGCTTCTCCTCCACTCTCCTACTGCTGGCAGAACATACACGAAAAAGTTAGAGCTCTCAACATTCAGGCAACTTGTAATCGTGTCCTGAAAGCAGTAGTTCTCTTTCCAAACCTGGACCTTCAGACCTTTTTGGAAACAAGGAAGGAGCTGCTACCTTCTCCGGGCTTGCCGAACGGACGAAGGCAGTTGCTAGCCGGTATAGAATGTTACGTTACGAAAGCTCCCAACTGCTCCTCCAGCTCGTGACATCAGCATGATGGTGCTATGTGGCCTGTCCAGCTTGAACACCTTCCTCTCTCCCTTGCTTCAGAGTAGAGTACGGAAAATCGGACCGTTTCAAAGGGTCTCCCCTTCTGGTGTTTCTTTAACGTAAACCGGAACAAACCCATTTGGCAGGGCTACAAGAATACCCAACTTCTTGCTTATCCTTATCCTTTGACTAGGTTTTCAACCAAAATCCTGTTGGCCCATGTTTTTCTTGCAGCACCTCTTTCTTTGGATGGAGAAACTTGCTGCTTCGTGTTAGTACACTGCTAGCTGTTAATGGCTGACGTTGTTGGGGTTCATTGCTTTTTCTTGCTTCCATGATGTCCAGTGCCACAGCTAAAGCAGAAAGAACAGCGTACACTTGTGTCCCTAATTAAGACCTCTGTTCTCGCTCCTGTCCGAGGCTGCCTCTGAACAGACAATATCTAGGCGGGGAAAGGAAGTTTCAGTCGCTGCAGGTCTGGAGCGAAAGGCACGGTAGAGGTTTCCGTAGGGCTCCCCCCTGGAAGGCGGGAAAGGAAGGTCGTTTGGGGGCCGTTTCAGCTCTGTCCCCCTCCTTTCCTGCCAGGTGCACCCAGGTGTTGGCCCTGAGGTTGCGTTTGCT
Source organism: Grus americana (assembly GCF_028858705.1). Classification (NCBI taxonomy): domain Eukaryota; kingdom Metazoa; phylum Chordata; class Aves; order Gruiformes; family Gruidae; genus Grus; species Grus americana. Next base: position 48,780,903 of record NC_072852.1, on the reverse strand, counting down.
TTTTCCAAGTGTAGGGAACAGCCAGGGCAAGGAACGAGGCCGCTCCAACATGACGGCACTGGGAGCTTGTGAGCCTTGTGGGGGAAAAATAAGCTGCTCTCTCATGTTTCTTCTTTCTTTTCTTTCTTTTCTTTCAGCAGTTTTATTTGGTGATCAGAGGAATATCGGACTTATGACAGAAGCATTCATCCGAGGCAGCAAGAGGTGCAGTACTTCGCAAGGTGAAAGTAGTAAGTCATGGTGCCCAATCACAGTTATTTCTTGTTGTGATTGGGGTGGCATTCACCTGTCTGGCTGTGGGCCTGCGGGTCGTGTTTCCTGGTTTTAGTAGCAGCAGCAGCAGCAGGAGCAGGAGCAGCAGCTACTGCTGTGTGTCGGCTGGGTGACTTTCTCCCCTGGGTGTTTGGGTTCTGGATGGAAGAGCTGAAACGATTGCCAAAACGTCAGTAACTTCGTTGTTCAGCTCTGAGTACCAGCGCCATCTTGATGGTGGTTGTGTAAGGGGACCTCCCTGCACTAGGTTTTGGCTAGGATAGAGTTATTTTTCTGCACAGTGTGGGGCTGTGTTGTGGATTTGTGCTGAAAACAGTGTTGCTAATACCAGGATATTTTGGTTACTGCTGAGCAGTGCTCAGGCAGCGTCAAGGCCTTTTCTGCTTCTCACCCCCCCCCACCAGCGAGTAGCTGGGGGTGCACAAGAAGTTGGGAGGGGACACAGCCGGGACGGCTGACCCCAGCCGACTAAAGGGATATTGCATACCATAGGAGGTCATGCTCAGCATATAAGGGGCTTTGGGAAGAAGAAGAAGAAGAAGAAGAAGAAGAAGAAGAAGAAGAAGAAGAAGAAGAAAGAGGGTAGACTCAGAGCGGTGGCGTTTTTTTCTTCCCAAGTCACCGTTAACGCGTGATGGAGCCCTGCTTTCCTGGGGATGGCTGAACACCTGCCTGCCGATGGGAAGTGGTGAGCCATTTCCTTGTCTTGCTTTGCTTGCGCGTGTGGCTTTTGTTTTACCTATTAAAGTGTCTTTATTTCAAGCCCCGAGTTTTCTCACTTTTTCTCTTCCGATTCTCTCCCCCATCCCACCGTGGAGGGCAGGTTTCTCGTGCTGACTAGAAGCCTTGTTTCACTTAGGTTTCACTTCTATTGTGTGCTCTATTGGATTACAGCTGTTGTGACTTCACCTGTCATTAAACATCTTGACCGCAAAGTGGTAGTTACCGTAAAGATAGTAGGTGTTTATAGGTTGGTTGCAGTGAAGGTGCCAGTCAAGGAACTACTCCGGTTCTAAAATGTCCGGTTGGTAGTTCTGCCTTGCACACTAGAACTTGTATAGTAAAGGGTGTGTAATTTCTTTGGGGAAGAGTAACAGAAGTGTGGAGGTTGGGAGGAAACGAGAAGATGCATTGCATTAAAAGACCTCTGAAACTGCAAAGTGAAAAAGTGCTAGTATTTATTCATCTTAGAAATTATGCCTTAAAACATCATCTGCAAAAGTCATTTAAACAGTCAAATTTTCATAACAAATTAACCTTAGTGGATCTGTGATCACACAGAACGTATATTTTGTGTTTTCAATCAGTTTTGAAACATTGTCGTGTACTTCCTGCATCTTATTTTTGGAATTTGCAATTGTGTCCTCTTTGGATTTTCCAGCTGATAATTTCCACATTTCAATTTCGATTGCTCTTGTAAGTCGAAGAACTGGCTTCATCTCTTTCTCCTGTCTATGTATCGCTCTCCTTTCCTGTTCACTTCCCTGTCTTCTTGGCTCTGTTGTCAAAATAGATAGGCAGAACATGTTGTGCATCACTTATTAGAGGGAAAGTCTATGCTCTGTTCAAAAGGTGTTAAGAATTAGACTTCCAACAGAAGACGCAAGATAGAGGTTCTAATCTCAGTTACCTGACTGGTTGTTTTAGACTTTGAGAACGTTTTAGGGTGTGGATTTCTTTTCCTCCAAGTTGGTGCATTGTAAGAGCCTGAAGTATATTTGTCTGTAGAAAAAAGACAAGCACTCTTTCTTAATTTCAGCTGCAATTTAGGGAAAGACTCTCTTAGCCTGGTATGCAAATTAAATATTACATTAGCTGAAGTATCAATGCATACATTGGGTGACTCAGACACCACCTCTGAAATACAAGGTAGTATTAAATATAGATTTTGCCCCTAGAACTCTAAAGATCATCTGTAATCTCGCAGCGTTTCCATCAGGCTCACAGGATCTTCCAAAGGAGGCGGATTGTGCCACGGACATCCTTGACTTGGACAAAGTGAATGTTCCTGTGTAGACAACCTGCCCAAAGGCATCAGTTGCTTTTAGATTAGACTACTCCACAATCCGGTCTCCTTTTTTGTCCCTGCTTGGGAAAGCGCTAGATGCAAGGCAGTGTTATGTTTTTGTACTAGGTGGTTGATTTTGCGTCAGAGTATGCTGCCCAATGACTGACTAGTTTTCTGTAAAACTCGGTTAGAAATCATTATTATGAATACTCTGGTTTTCTGTTAATTCCAGATTAATTCCATTAATTCAAAGTACTAATTCCACAATAGTCCTAAATTTTTCCTTTTGCACACAGCCTGTGAGTCTTACCATAGCTTTCGGTTTGGGTCCAAAATCTTCTATTTGCGTCAAGCTGATTCTTTGGTTTGGAGCGTTTCCCAGCATACGGCTCAGGTACTGCTGAAAAGAAAGGTAGCGAAAGTGCTAAGGTGGTTTTTACGACAAAAATGCTGATCGCCTTTTTTGGGGGGGGGGGGTGTTTTTTTCATTTTTTTTTAAACGCTATATCCTTTCTCAACCTGGAAATTTGATAAGATGTGTTCTTCGCATTGAGAATGTTCTCTCTGTAATCTCTATGAAAGAAAAAGAAAAACCCCACAACTATTCGCCCCTGAGACGAAGCGGTGATGCTGGGATTCCTTTTGCTTCACTTCATTTGTCTGAAAGTGGGGGTTACTGTGTCTGAAGGAGGTTCCTTTGATTGGCAATTAAGACAGGGAGGCACCTCTAGGTGGAGATTCAGCCCAGCTTAAGAGAGGTGACTGAAACGGGCAAGATGAAATCACTTTCTTAACGTTTAAGGATCCTGTGTAAGCAGGAACCCACCTGTCGGTCCATTGCACTTTGGTTCTTGGGTGACGGTGGCAGTACGGTAGACTACATATGCTGATCTTCGAGGTTCTGAAGAACTGAAATAAGTGTCTCTTCCAGTTTCTCTCACAGGAGGAACAGCAGAAGCAGCTTCATCGTCCTTACTTTGACCCCTTTGTTGGCGACGTGGTTTTGCTTTGGGGTCTGGAGTGTGAATTCCTAAAAGAGAAGCAGCAAACTCAGACCAAAATGCTGGGCTATTCCTTCAAAATTGGACATGTTGCAGGAGGCCGGAGGCTGGAAGGCCTAGATAAAGCAAATGCTCTTTGTGGCTAGTCCAATCCAAATATGGACTGTCCCTATCTGACACTAAGAACAGAAATTAACTAGGTCCTGCCAAGTCATCTGTGAGTTGAGTAAACAAGAAGGAATAAGCCAACTGTTTTCTCAAAATACCTTTTCCTGTTCCTGTGTTATGGGACTTGCTTTCTTCCTCGGAAACCCATTGCTTCTCCTTTGCTTCTTTACCGGGATAGCTCTTTACCCGCTCCATGCGATTGGTTCCTGAGGGATTAAAATAGCGCATATTTACTTTTTGCAAAAGCAGGCACAATCTTCTCCTCCAAAAATGCTTTTTTGTTTGGTTGGTGGTTTTGGGGTATTTTTGGGTTGGGTTTTTTTTTTTTTTGTTTTTTAAAGCAGATCTCCCACTTCATACACAGGTCTTCTTGGGCTGTACATGTTAAAAGTGCCGTTCCTCAGAAGGAAAGCGGAAGCGGTTATGGTTCCTCTAGAAGAGTTCACAGTTGCAAAATCTTGCAAGGAAACTCAAAAATTGACTATAAACACAAAGGTGTTGGACTCGTTCAATGTCTTTGACCGCTTCTGGCTTAGAATGCTTCTCATTATGAATTTGAAAATCTTCATGAATACTGTATTTTGGGTTTACAGTTTAAAAGTACAAACATTAGCTTTAATCCACATACGCGTTTGTAATCACTGCGAATCAAAAGCTGCATGCAATTTATGTGCGTGTGTCCTGGTTTTAGCTGAGAGGGTTGATTTTCTTCATAGTAGCTAGTGTGAGGATATGTTTTGGATTTGTGCGGGAGACAGTGTTGATAATATAGAGATGTTTTTGTTCTATGGACTTCTTGTTGAGCAGTGTTTACACAGGGCAAGGCCTTTTCTGCTTCTTGCACTGCCCTGCCAGCGGGATGGCTGGGGCTGCACAAGAAGTTGGGAGGAGACAGACAGGACAGGTGACCCAAGCTGACCAAAGGGATATTCCATACCATATGACGTCATGCTCAGTTTATAAGGAGCTTGGGGGGAAGAGAAGGGGGGGGGGGTGGCGTTCGGAGTGATGGCGTTTGTCTTCCCAAGTAACCGTTACGCGTGACAGAGCCCTGCTTCCCTGGAGATGGCTGAACACCTGCCTGCCCATGGGGAGTGGTGAATGAATTCCTTGCTTTGCTTTGCCTGTGCGCACGGCTTTTGCTTTACCTATTAAAATGTCTTTATCTCAACCCACGAGTTTTCTCACTTTAACTTTTCCAGTTCTCTCCCCCATCCCGATGGGGGGAGCGAGTGAGCGGCTGCGTGGTGCTTAGCTGCCGGCTGGGGTAAAACCAAGACAGCGTGTCACAGGGGGAACAAATCCTTTTCCAAAGTCAAAGTGTACCATCTAAATGGGAACCCAATGCAAAGGGACTCCACAGCATAGGGTGACAACCCTGGTCTGTGTGTCGCTACAAGGTAACTCAGTTAGCAACAAACCAGGAACCTTAATTAGCATGGTCCTGCCTACCGGTGCTTATTTCTCACGTGCTGCACATGAGGCACGCTTTTCCTCTGGCTCGGCTGCATCGTCAGTTGAGCTACGTGTTGTCCTGCGAGCTGAACAACTGAAATGATGTGGCATGCAAACTAACTTCAGTTTATAACTTGATATAAGTTTAATCCTCAGGCACATCGGTGATACAGTTTACAGCATGGGCCCAGGCATGCTTGTAACAGCTGACCTGGCGTTGCTGACGTGGTGCCAAGGAGCATTGCAGCACTACCAGTGAACGGCCAAAGCTTCAACCTTGTCACATTGGCTTTAGCTCCGATGTCAACGTACCTAGTGGTAAGGGTATTCTACTGCGGACATGTCTGTTTTATAACTTCACAGAAGCAATTCTTTTCCAAAATTAAGCAGGAAAAATTCAATTGGAATCAGCATAGAGGATCTTTTTTTACTAGAATGATGCTAACCCAAGCAGAATGGTAAAGAGTGGTTTTGATTGTTACAGGTAATGGTGCAGCATGAGAAAGAGTCTCTAGAACATAACAAAGAAAGAATAACTCGGATCTAAAATGGTGAAGCTTAATGCGTGCACGTTCAGGTTTTTTTACTTAGCACATGATGTTCAGCAAAGAGAAGCTGATGCTAAAGTGTATTACCTCCGTTTTCAAAGGATCCACGATCTGTTCTGGGAATGGTCTCTGCTGGTACTGTCGTTCCTGAGCTCTCTCCTTCTCCTTTTGCATTCTTAAATGTTGTAGGAATTGTATCACCGTCGCCTGGAAGGGCAACAGAGAGAGTGGTTTAGCTGCTTGTGTGTAAGCCCAGGGAATGGCGCTGCCATTCTCTTCCTCCCTCAGTGATCCTATCTGACTGAATTTCTGGTATTTTCAAGATGCATGTCATTGTGGTACCAAAAACCTCAGAGAACTGTCTGGAAGAAATGCTTTGGGGAAACATCTCTATCCTTTTCTCTGAATGTATCTAATTCTAAAGACAGACCTATATTAGAACCTGTATTTGCCTGTTTGTTACTGATTTCCTTGTCGATAGTCTAAGTATATCTCAATGAGGTGACATAAATCTTGGTCGTGAGGAAAAATTGTAGGGAAGACCACCTCTGTCGTGTGTCTCAGGAAAGTAGACATAGGCTTAATAGCCCATTTCTACCTTTTCCCTCGCCAGTGGACGCAGGTAGTCGCCACGTGTGTGACACTACCCATGTATATGGGGAAAAAGTAGTGAAGTCTGTTGACGCTCTTTGTAATACGCTATCCTTCATTGTCACTACATTAAAGAAGAGGGGAGGAGGGGCAAGCTATGGAGTAGTTTCTCCCTGTAACAGTAATTTAAAAAGTGGTAAACGATGTCCCAGAAGATGAAAAGCACTTGCCTGCCTGCAAGTCTCGCTCGGTAGCTTCCCAGGGTAGTAGCTCGTTTTCCCGAGGTGAAGACACAGTTTTTGTTGATTGGTGTTCCTGAGGGTACTGAATCCCGTAATACTCTCCTAAACATACCCCCAGGGGAGGAAAAAACCCAATGTTTACTGTATCGGCAGTATTGCTGTTTAGGAAAGAGTGACTATATTGCTGTTTAGGAAAGAGTGACTGATTTACTGCTTACCAGATTGATAGCATATTTCCTTTATTGCTCTTTCCTCTTCAAGGTCTGCAGCAGTCTGAGGCACCCAGTCAGGAGCACCTGTAGGCAGTATTTTTAAAAGGTTACGCGGTATCTATACAAAGACCTTCAACAATTCTTAATGGTCAAAAACCAACGTGAGTTTCACTGTGGTCAGGGTTTGTTTTTTTCTGACGGCAACCTCTGATTCTGGACAGAAAAATGATTCCTGAATAGCAGGAGTTTCCAGCTGCAGTGGAATTGCAGTTCCAACACGTATACAACAAGCTCTGCCCAAAGTTCCTCTGCTGCAATGTCTGCCGGCAGAGCTGGTGAAGGGAGTGCTCCTTGTCTGTCTCAGTTAAGGCCGCTAAGATCAGCAAAGCCCTCCTTTTTATACTGTTTAAATTGAGGTGGCTTACTCGGACTGAAACCGAGTTAGGAAGCGCTAACAGGCAGCCCCGAAGGGCAGGGGGAAAGTGAAAAGCAGCTTGGGGCGGCCTGAGAACTAGCACAGGAATTTGCGGAGTGCACGCATGAGAGCAGGTCGGTCTCTCGCTTTCACCCCCTGGGACTGCACGGTTCATTCCTTCCCAACGAGTCTCTCAGTCAACGGTTTAACTACATTTCAAAACCTAAATAAAATCTAATATAGCAATAAATGTATACACATACACACTTGGTTAAACTAATGAAGAGTTTTGAGGGGATTCTCTTTGCTAGATTGAAGAATATCTTTCTGTAGTAAAATGAGACCGCCTACAGAGTTTAGGAAATCAGTGAAACAAGGCTTCTAGTCAGCATGAGAAACCTGCCCTCCATGGTGGGATGGGGGAGAGAATCGGCAGAGAAAAAGTGAGAAAACTCGTGGCTTGAAAGAAAGACAGTTTAATAGGTAAATACTTTGAGCAAAGTATTTAAGGGGAAGTCACACAGCTACCTTTTGTAAACCAACCTGTGACTTCACCTTCAGTGAGGAGAGTGTACAGCCCCTGTTCAAAAGTTTGTTTCCCAGAGAAGAAGTACCACCTCCTGAACTTGTCATTTTGTCCCCAAATTTTGAGAAATTTTGAAGAGTGACTACCAGTTCCAATAGTTTGGAGATTATGTCAAAAACCCGTCAAGACCTCTTTTCTCAAAAGAGGATGGTTTGATGGTTATGCTAATAAATGAGTTGCAAAGTGCATTGCGAGAGTGGAAAACCCCCTTCTACCCCCCGGTAAACAAAAGAAAAAATTGTTTACCGTTCTCCTCCTCTTCATCATCGTCCTCATCGTCGTCTTCATCGTTGAGGTGTATAGTCAGTGGAGGGTGAATTGGTCGTAAAATATTCTTTTGATTTCTGAGTGACTCTTGACCATGGGCTGGGTGCGGAATCCCTTCTTGGACACCTTGTTGCAATGGGGCATCTGCAGGAAAGAACATTACATTCATTTTGTTAGGAGGGAACTGGAAGATCAAATCCAGGTTCAGGCCAGCAGGTATCTTCTTGAAATCATTGCCATACTGAAGGAGTCATTAAATAGACGGATTGTGCCTTTTCCGAAAAATCTTCTGCTGAGGTCGGCAAAAGAGCGTCTTCCAAGTACAGAAAGTCTGAAAAAGCAGGCAGATATTTACACTATGGGACAACATGGGATTAGTAATACGGGGGCTGAAGTGAGTCAATGAGTTTAGAACCCCACCGGTGAAAATATTTTAAACATGCTGAATAATAGGCAGGCCATGGCATCGATTTTGAAGAGTTTAGCAACGCTAAGCACAGGAGTACCAATTTTTAGCTTGTCGACAATTTTTTCTCTCAAAATCTTCTGAACCACAACTCTCTCTACTAAGTGCAAAGTGTAGATTTTGAGAAGGAATATGAAGTTCATGATATTAATTTACACTCAACCAGATTCTTGTGCATCTCGTGCTTGCCTATGAGCAGCATGTGTATCATGTTAAAGGCATTTTAGTAGCACTCCTGCAGACCAGATTTGTTGTATCTCGTGCAAGAGAAATTAAGATACAACACTTAACTTGGTAGAGCCTTTATTTATTCATTTCATTAGTAATGTATTTATTGATTTATTAATTTATTCCAAACGACAAACTGGAAATACATCTGCACACACAGCACTGTAATCTGATGTTGTCTCTACAAGGGGTGTCTCATCCATATAACATGTTGTGCTCTATCAACAGATACTGCTGCTGGTGGCCCTAACAACCTCCTCCCTCCAACCACACACGCTGCTTTTCATTTCTCTTAAGTGCTTACCTGCCCACTAACCATTTTCACTCCTGGAGAGATTTCATCTAGCAAATACCCAAGGAAGGCAACATTTTTACTCCATGGATCTTAGCAACCTAAACTGCCTTTTGTGACTTCACCTTTCATGTCACCGATAGTTACAAAGATTCGTAAGCAGACAGCTAAAAAAAGTCATATGGCAACCCTATTCAAATGCCAATCCAATTCCTTTCTTTGCCTTCAACTTGCCGGCATAGCGGATCATACCTGATTGATTTGCCATGGTACATTTCTTCACCTGCACGTACGCTACGTAAGCGCTGGAAGGACGTTTTTGTGCACTTACTTAAGAGCTCTACTGGACAAACGGCTGAGAAAATATTTTTACTCACTGTTACTCGGCGGCAAAAAAAGTCCATTTATGCTGCGAGGTTTGCTATGATGGAAGGCGCAACTGATCCTCAAGCAGCCTGGTGGTTGTGTTTCCCAGAAACAGGAGATGTTGCTGTACTTCTGCTGCAGGAGAAAACAGGTTTCAGATACTGTCAATACAGCAATAAAACGGGACTAAATGGATTCATATACAGCGTACTGCTGTGAACATATGACTAAGATTTTGTGGGACCACGCGCTGCTACTTTCGAACATGTAAAGTTATCTTAAGCTCCAGGTAACTCTGAAGTTACCTTGAGCTAGGGCAAGGGAGCTTTCGTGATGTCTGTAGATGAGAATAGGAGCAAAGCAGTCTCCTTACTGTACTGCAGTGCGTGCAGTATCGTGGGTTACCGGCGGTTTCTTAATGAGTTTCTATGTCATTTTTTAAAGGACATCAAAGTCACACTTGAAAATAGTTGAATACGTGACGGGAAGTTCCACCCAGTTCCAGACATTAGCAGCTGGGTCTCAGAGCAGCATCTCCAAAACATGCCACTTCTGGACTGTCGTCGGGACAGCTGGGTGTTTAGAGGATCGTGAGCTCTTCTCACTGCTCCTGAAAATCAGCTGTTTGATCTACAGATGGGGCCAGGACCCACGCAGAGTGGCATAGCGATGTCTAACTTTACATAACCACCCTCCCTTTCAAGACAGATATGTCAGGAGAATCAAGGGTACAAACCACTCTACAATCTACAGCATTTACCTGTGCGTAGGGGGAACAAACATGGAAAGAGCGGTCATTCCCAGCTGCGGCCATTTCCAGCTTTCAGGCTTCTCCTCCACTCTCCTACTGCTGGCAGAACATACACGAAAAAGTTAGAGCTCTCAACATTCAGGCAACTTGTAATCGTGTCCTGAAAGCAGTAGTTCTCTTTCCAAACCTGGACCTTCAGACCTTTTTGGAAACAAGGAAGGAGCTGCTACCTTCTCCGGGCTTGCTGAACGGACGAAGGCAGTTGCTAGCCGGTATAGAATGTTACGTTACGAAAGCTCCCAACTGCTCCTCCAGCTCGTGACATCAGCATGATGGTGCTATGTGGCCTGTCCAGCTTGAACACCTTCCTCTCTCCCTTGCTTCAGAGTAGAGTACGGAAAATCGGACCGTTTCAAAGGGTCTCCCCTTCTGGTGTTTCTTTAACGTAAACCGGAACAAACCCATTTGGCAGGGCTACAAGAATACCCAACTTCTTGCTTATCCTTATCCTTTGACTAGGTTTTCAACCAAAATCCTGTTGGCCCATGTTTTTCTTGCAGCACCTCTTTCTTTGGATGGAGAAACTTGCTGCTTCGTGTTAGTACACTGCTAGCTGTTAATGGCTGACGTTGTTGGGGTTCATTGCTTTTTCTTGCTTCCATGATGTCCAGTGCCACAGCTAAAGCAGAAAGAAGAGCGTACACTTGTGTCCCTAATTAAGACCTCTGTTCTCGCTCCCGTCCGAGGCTGCCTCTGAACAGACAATATCTAGGCGGGGAAAGGAAGTTTCAGTCCTGGAAAACGGTCAGGCAGGCTGTGATCCCCAGGACAGGGGGTCACAGTTCCCACACTGAGTGACATCAGTGACTTGGAGCTGAACACTTCAGGTGCCAGAGACTCCACGGGCACAAATGGTACGAGGCTGGCTCAGCGGTGGTTATGCCCAAGCTGGGGGAGAAGCACGGAGACATTGAAATGACTGGAAGTCTTCAGGTCTCTCGAGGAGCCGATCAATGTGTTTGTGACTCCGGTATCAGGAGATGGCCCAAAGAGCTGTGAAGCGAGAAACAATGTGAGTGAAAGGGCTCCCACAGGTCCGTAAGCCCTACAGCTGACTGGGGCACACAGGGGAAGGAACATGCCGGAAAGCAGGCGAGGGCCATGAATAATGAACTGCCAGCGGGCAGGAGCAGCCCGAGTAAGAAAGTGTTAACGCTGCCAAGAGCTATCCAAACAGGGGCTCTTCTTAGCTGTGTAGCTGTGCCTCAGTGAGGCCTGGCTGCAGGGAGGGGGAGACCCGGGCGGCGGGAAGTGTCGCTGCAGGTCTGGAGCGAAAGGCACGGTAGAGGTTTCCGTAGGGCTCCCCCCTGGAAGGCGGGAAAGGAAGGTCGTTTGGGGGCCGTTTCAGCTCTGTCCCCCTCCTTTCCTGCCAGGTGCACCCAGGTGTTGGCCCTGAGGTTGCGTTTGCTTTTTCCAAGTGTAGGGAACAGCCAGGGCAAGGAACGAGGCCGCTCCAACATGACGGCACTGGGAGCTTGTGAGCCTTGTGGGGGAAAAATAAGCTGCTCTCTCATGTTTCTTCTTTCTTTTCTTTCTTTTCTTTCAGCAGTTTTATTTGGTGATCAGAGGAATATCGGACTTATGACAGAAGCATTCATCGGAGGCAGCAAGAGGTGCAGTACTTCGCAAGGTGAAAGTAGTAAGTCATGGTGCCCAATCACAGTTATTTCTTGTTGTGATTGGGGTGGCATTCACCTGTCTGGCTGTGGGCCTGCGGGTCGTGTTTCCTGGTTTTAGTAGCATCAGCAGCAGCAGCAGCAGGAGCAGCAGCTACTGCTGTGTGTCGGCTGGGTGACTTTCTCCCCTGGGTGTTTGGGTTCTGGATGGAAGAGCTGAAACGATTGCCAAAACGTCAGTAACTTCGTTGTTCAGCTCTGAGTACCAGCGCCATCTTGATGGTGGTCGTGTAAGGGGACCTCCCTGCACTAGGTTTTGGCTAGGATAGAGTTATTTTTCTGCACAGTGTGGGGCTGTGCTGTGGATTTGTGCTGAAAACAGTGTTGCTAATACCGGGATATTTTGGTTACTGCTGAGCAGTGCTCAGGCAGCGTCAAGGCCTTTTCTGCTTCTCACCCCCCCCCACCAGCGAGTAGCTGGGGGTGCACAAGAAGTTGGGAGGGGACACAGCCGGGACGGCTGACCCCAGCCGACTAAAGGGATATTGCATACCATAGGAGGTCATGCTCAGCATATAAGGGGCTTTGGGAAGAAGAAGAAGAAGAAGAAGAAGAAGAAGAAGAAGAAGAAGAAGAAGAAAGAGGGTAGACTCAGAGCGGTGGCGTTTTTTTCTTCCCAAGTCACTGTTAATGCGTGATGGAGCCCTGCTTTCCTGGGGATGGCTGAACACCTGCCTGCCGATGGGAAGTGGTGAGCCATTTCCTTGTCTTGCTTTGCTTGCGCGTGTGGCTTTTGTTTTACCTATTAAAGTGTCTTTATTTCAAGCCCCGAGTTTTCTCACTTTTTCTCTTCCGATTCTCTCCCCCATCCCACCGTGGAGGGCAGGTTTCTCGTGCTGACTAGAAGCCTTGTTTCACTTAGGTTTCACTTCTATTGTGTGCTCTATTGGATTACAGCTGTTGTGACTTCACCTGTCATTAAACATCTTGACCGCAAAGTGGTAGTTACCGTAAAGATAGTAGGTGTTTATAGGTTGGTTGCAGTGAAGGTGCCAGTCAAGGAACTACTCCGGTTCTAAAATGTCCGGTTGGTAGTTCTGCCTTGCACACTAGAACTTGTATAGTAAAGGGTGTGTAATTTCTTTGGGGAAGAGTAACAGAAGTGTGGAGGTTGGGAGGAAACGAGAAGATGCGTTGCATTAAAAGACCTCTGAAACTGCAAAGTGAAAAAGTGCTAGTATTTATTCATCTTAGAAATTATGCCTTAAAACATCATCTGCAAAAGTCATTTAAACAGTCAAATTTTCATAACAAATTAACCTTAGTGGATCTGTGATCACACAGAACGTATATTTTGTGTTTTCAATCAGTTTTGAAACATTGTCGTGTACTTCCTGCATCTTATTTTTGGAATTTGCAATTGTGTCCTCTTTGGATTTTCCAGCTGATAATTTCCACATTTCAATTTCGATTGCTCTTGTAAGTCGAAGAACTGGCTTCATCTCTTTCTCCTGTCTATGTATCGCTCTCCTTTCCTGTTCACTTCCATGTCTTCTTGGCTCTGTTGTCAAAATAGATAGGCAGAACATGTTGTGCATCACTTATTAGAGGGAAAGTCTATGCTCTGTTCAAAAGGTGTTAAGAATTAGACTTCCAACAGAAGACGCAAGATAGAGGTTCTAATCTCAGTTACCTGACTGGTTGTTTTAGACTTTGAGAACGTTTTAGGGTGTGGATTTCTTTTCCTCCAAGTTGGTGCATTGTAAGAGCCTGAAGTATATTTGTCTGTAGAAAAAAGACAGGCACTCTTTCTTAATTTCAGCTGCAATTTAGGGAAAGACTCTCTTAGCCTGGTATGCAAATTAAATATTACATTAGCTGAAGTATCAATGCATACATTGGGTGACTCAGACACCACCTCTGAAATACAAGGTAGTATTAAATATAGATTTTGCCCCTAGAACTCTAAAGATCATCTGTAATCTCGCAGCGTTTCCATCAGGCTCACAGGATCTTCCAAAGGAGGTGGATTGTGCCACGGACATCCTTGACTTGGACAAAGTGAATGTTCCTGTGTAGACAACCTGCCCAAAGGCATCAGTTGCTTTTAGATTAGACTACTCCACAATCCGGTCTCCTTTTTTGTCCCTGCTTGGGAAAGCGCTAGATGCAAGGCAGTGTTATGTTTTTGTACTAGGTGGTTGATTTTGCGTCAGAGTATGCTGCCCAATGACTGACTAGTTTTCTGTAAAACTCGGTTAGAAATCATTATTATGAATACTCTGGTTTTCTGTTAATTCCAGATTAATTCCATTAATTCAAAGTACTAATTCCACAATAGTCCTAAATTTTTCCTTTTGCACACAGCCTGTGAGTCTTACCATAGCTTTCGGTTTGGGTCCAAAATCTTCTATTTGCGTCAAGCTGATTCTTTGGTTTGGAGCATTTCCCAGCATACGGCTCAGGTACTGCTGAAAAGAAAGGTAGCGAAAGTGCTAAGGTGGTTTTTACGACAAAAATGCTGATCGCCTTTTTTGGGGGGGGGGTTGTTTTTTTCATTTTTTTTTAAACGCTATATCCTTTCTCAACCTGGAAATTTGATAAGATGTGTTCTTCGCATTGAGAATGTTCTCTCTGTAATCTCTATGAAAGAAAAAGAAAAACCCCACAACTATTCGCCCCTGAGACGAAGCGGTGATGCTGGGATTCCTTTTGCTTCACTTCATTTGTCTGAAAGTGGGGGTTACTGTGTCTGAAGGAGGTTCCTTTGATTGGCAATTAAGACAGGGAGGCACCTCTAGGTGGAGATTCAGCCCAGCTTAAGAGAGGTGACTGAAACGGGCAAGATGAAATCACTTTCTTAACGTTTAAGGATCCTGTGTAAGCAGGAACCCACCTGTCGGTCCATTGCACTTTGGTTCTTGGGTGACGGTGGCAGTACGGTAGACTACATATGCTGATCTTCGAGGTTCTGAAGAACTGAAATAAGTGTCTCTTCCAGTTTCTCTCACTGGAGGAACAGCAGAAGCAGCTTCATCGTCCTTACTTTGACCCCTTTGTTGGCGACGTGGTTTTGCTTTGGGGTCTGGAGTGTGAATTCCTAAAAGAGAAGCAGCAAACTCAGACCAAAATGCTGGGCTATTCCTTCAAAATTGGACATGTTGCAGGAGGCCGGAGGCTGGAAGGCCTAGATAAAGCAAATGCTCTTTGTGGCTAGTCCAATCCAAATATGGACTGTCCCTATCTGACACTAAGAACAGAAATTAACTAGGTCCTGCCAAGTCATCTGTGAGTTGAGTAAACAAGAAGGAATAAGCCAACTGTTTTCTCAAAATACCTTTTCCTGTTCCTGTGTTATGGGACTTGCTTTCTCCCTCGGAAATCCATTGCTGCTCCTTTGCTTCTTTACCGGGATAGTTCTTTACCCGCTCCATGCGATTGGTTCCTGAGGGATTAAAATAACGCATATTTACTTTTTGCAAAAGCAGGCACAATCTTCTCCTCCAAAAATGCTTTTTTGTTTGGTTGGTGGTTTTGGGGTATTTTTGGGTTGGGTTTTTTTTTGTTTGTTTTTTAAAGCAGATCTCCCACTTCATACACAGGTCTTCTTGGGCTGTACATGTTAAAAGTGCCGTTCCTCAGAAGGAAAGCGGAAGCGGTTATGGTTCCTCTAGAAGAGTTCACAGTTGCAAAATCTTGCAAGGAAACTCAAAAATTGACTATAAACACAAAGGTGTTGGACTCGTTCAATGTCTTTGACCGCTTCTGGCTTAGAATGCTTCTCATTATGAATTTGAAAATCTTCATGAATACTGTATTTTGGGTTTACAGTTTAAAAGTACAAACATTAGCTTTAATCCACATACGCGTTTGTAATCACTGCGAATCAAAAGCTGCATGCAATTTATGTGCGTGTGTCCTGGTTTTAGCTGAGAGGGTTGATTTTCTTCATAGTAGCTAGTGTGAGGATATGTTTTGGATTTGTGCGGGAGACAGTGTTGATAATATAGAGATGTTTTTGTTCTATGGACTTCTTGTTGAGCAGTGTTTACACAGGGCAAGGCCTTTTCTGCTTCTTGCACTGCCCTGCCAGCGGGATGGCTGGGGCTGCACAAGAAGTTGGGAGGAGACAGACAGGACAGGTGACCCAAGCTGACCAAAGGGATATTCCATACCATATGACGTCATGCTCAGTTTATAAGGAGCTTGGGGGGAGAGAAGGGGGGGGGGGTGGCGTTCGGAGTGATGGCGTTTGTCTTCCCAAGTAACCGTTACGCGTGACAGAGCCCTGCTTCCCTGGAGATGGCTGAACACCTGCCTGCCCATGGGGAGTGGTGAATGAATTCCTTGCTTTGCTTTGCTTGTGCGCGCAGCTTTTGCTTTACCTATTAAAATGTCTTTATCTCAACCCACGAGTTTTCTCACTTTAACTTTTCCAGTTCTCTCCCCCATCCCGATGGGGGGAGCGAGTGAGCGGCTGCGTGGTGCTTAGCTGCCGGCTGGGGTAAAACCAAGACAGCGTGTCACAGGGGGAACAAATCCTTTTCCAAAGTCAAAGTGTACCATCTAAATGGGAACCCAATGCAAAGGGACTCCACAGCATAGGGTGACAACCCTGGTCTGTGTGTCGCTACAAGGTAACTCAGTTAGCAACAAACCAGGAACCTTAATTAGCATGGTCCTGCCTACCGGTGCTTATTTCTCACGTGCTGCACATGAGGCACGCTTTTCCTCTGGCTCGGCTGCATCGTCAGTTGAGCTACGTGTTGTCCTGCGAGCTGAACAACTGAAATGATGTGGCATGCAAACTAACTTCAGTTTATAACTTGATATAAGTTTAATCCTCAGGCACATCGGTGATACAGTTTACAGCATGGGCCCAGGCATGCTTGTAACAGCTGACCTGGCGTTGCTGACGTGGTGCCAAGGAGCATTGCAGCACTACCAGTGAACGGCCAAAGCTTCAACCTTGTCACATTGGCTTTAGCTCCGATGTCAACGTACCTAGTGGTAAGGGTATTCTACTGCGGACATGTCTGTTTTATAACTTCACAGAAGCAATTCTTTTCCAAAATTAAGCAGGAAAAATTCAATTGGAATCAGCATAGAGGATCTTTTTTTCCTAGAATGATGCTAACCCAAGCAGAATGGTAAAGAGTGGTTTTGATTGTTACAGGTAATGGTGCAGCATGAGAAAGAGTCTCTAGAACATAACAAAGAAAGAATAACTCGGATCTAAAATGGTGAAGCTTAATGCGTGCACGTTCAGGTTTTTTTACTTAGCACATGATGTTCAGCAAAGAGAAGCTGATGCTAAAGTGTATTACCTCCGTTTTCAAAGGATCCACGATCTGTTCTGGGAATGGTCTCTGCTGGTACTGTCGTTCCTGAGCTCTCTCCTTCTCCTTTTGCATTCTTAAATGTTGTAGGAACTGTATCACCGTCACCTGGAAGGGCAACAGAGAGAGTGGTTTAGCTGCTTGTGTGTAAGCCCGGGGAATGGCGCTGCCATTCTCTTCCTCCCTCAGTGATCCTATCTGACTGAATTTCTGGTATTTTCAAGATGCATGTCATTGTGGTACCAAAAACCTCAGAGAACTGTCTGGAAGAAATGCTTTGGGGAAACATCTCTATCCTTTTCTCTGAATGTATCTAATTCTAAAGACAGACCTATATTAGAACCTGTATTTGCCTGTTTGTTACTGATTTCCTTGTCGATAGTCTAAGTATATCTCAATGAGGTGACATAAATCTTGGTCGTGAGGAAAAATTGTAGGGAAGACCACCTCTGTCGTGTGTCTCAGGAAAGTAGACATAGGCTTAATAGCCCATTTCTACCTTTTCCCTCGCCAGTGGACACAGGTAGTCGCCACGTGTGTGACACTACCCATGTATATGGGGAAAAAGTAGTGAAGTCTGTTGACGCTCTTTGTAATACGCTATCCTTCATTGTCACTACATTAAAGAAGAGGGGAGGAGGGGCAAGCTATGGAGTAGTTTCTCCCTGTAACAGTAATTTAAAAAGTGGTAAACGATGTCCCAGAAGATGAAAAGCACTTGCCTGCCTGCAAGTCTCGCTCGGTAGCTTCCCAGGGTAGTAGCTCGTTTTCCCGAGGTGAAGACACAGTTTTTGTTGATTGGTGTTCCTGAGGGTACTGAATCCCGTAATACTCTCCTAAACATACCCCCAGGGGAGGAAAAAACCCAATGTTTACTGTATCGGCAGTATTGCTGTTTAGGAAAGAGTGACTATATTGCTGTTTAGGAAAGAGTGACTGATTTACTGCTTACCAGATTGATAGCATATTTCCTTTATTGCTCTTTCCTCTTCAAGGTCTGCAGCAGTCTGAGGCACCCAGTCAGGAGCACCTGTAGGCAGTATTTTTAAAAGGTTACGCGGTATCTATACAAAGACCTTCAACAATTCTTAATGGTCAAAAACCAACGTGAGTTTCACTGTGGTCAGGGTTTGTTTTTTTTCTGACGGCAACCTCTGATTCTGGACAGAAAAATGATTCCTGAATAGCAGGAGTTTCCAGCTGCAGTGGAATTGCAGTTCCAACACGTATACAACAAGCTCTGCCCAAAGTTCCTCTGCTGCAATGTCTGCCGGCAGAGCTGGTGAAGGGAGTGCTCCTTGTCTGTCTCAGTTAAGGCCGCTAAGATCAGCAAAGCCCTCCTTTTTATACTGTTTAAATTGAGGTGGCTTACTCGGACTGAAACCGAGTTAGGAAGCGCTAACAGGCAGCCCCGAAGGGCAGGGGGAAAGTGAAAAGCAGCTTGGGGCGGCCTGAGAACTAGCACAGGAATTTGCGGAGTGCACGCATGAGAGCAGGTCGGTCTCTCGCTTTCACCCCCTGGGACTGCACGGTTCATTCCTTCCCAACGAGTCTCTCAGTCAACGGTTTAACTACATTTCAAAACCTAAATAAAATCTAATATAGCAATAAATGTATACACATACACACTTGGTTAAACTAATGAAGAGTTTTGAGGGGATTCTCTTTGCTAGATTGAAGAATATCTTTCTGTAGTAAAATGAGACCGCCTACAGAGTTTAGGAAATCAGTGAAACAAGGCTTCTAGTCAGCATGAGAAACCTGCCCTCCATGGTGGGATGGGGGAGAGAATCGGCAGAGAAAAAGTGAGAAAACTCGTGGCTTGAAAGAAAGACAGTTTAATAGGTAAATACTTTGAGCAAAGTATTTAAGGGGAAGTCACACAGCTACCTTTTGTAAACCAACCTGTGACTTCACCTTCAGTGAGGAGAGTGTACAGCCCCTGTTCAAAAGTTTGTTTCCCAGAGAAGAAGTACCACCTCCTGAACTTGTCATTTTGTCCCCAAATTTTGAGAAATTTTGAAGAGTGACTACCAGTTCCAATAG
Source organism: Grus americana (assembly GCF_028858705.1). Classification (NCBI taxonomy): domain Eukaryota; kingdom Metazoa; phylum Chordata; class Aves; order Gruiformes; family Gruidae; genus Grus; species Grus americana. The sequence continues at coordinate 48,761,973 of NC_072852.1, read as the reverse complement.
TTTGGAGATTATGTCAAAAACCCGTCAAGACCTCTTTTCTCAAAAGAGGATGGTTTGATGGTTATGCTAATAAATGAGTTGGAAAGTGCATTGCGAGAGTGGAAAACCCCCTTCTACCCCCCGGTAAACAAAAGAAAAAATTGTTTACCGTTCTCCTCCTCTTCATCATCGTCCTCATCGTCGTCTTCATCGTTGAGGTGTATAGTCAGTGGAGGGTGAATTGGTCGTAAAATATTCTTTTGATTTCTGAGTGACTCTTGACCATGGGCTGGGTGCGGAATCCCTTCTTGGACACCTTGTTGCAATGGGGCATCTGCAGGAAAGAACATTACATTCATTTTGTTAGGAGGGAACTGGAAGATCAAATCCAGGTTCAGGCCAGCAGGTATCTTCTTGAAATCATTGCCATACTGAAGGAGTCATTAAATAGACGGATTGTGCCTTTTCCGAAAAATCTTCTGCTGAGGTCGGCAAAAGAGCGTCTTCCAAGTACAGAAAGTCTGAAAAAGCAGGCAGATATTTACACCATGGGACAACATGGGATTAGTAATACGGGGGCTGAAGTGAGTCAATGAGTTTAGAACCCCACCTGTGAAAATATTTTTAACATGCTGAATAATAGGCAGGCCATGGCATCGATTTTGAAGAGTTTAGCAACGCTAAGCACAGGAGTACCAATTTTTAGCTTGTCGACAATTTTTTCTCTCAAAATCTTCTGAACCACAACTCTCTCTACTAAGTGCAAAGTGTAGATTTTGAGAAGGAATATGAAGTTCATGACATTAATTTACACTCAACCAGATTCTTGTGCATCTCGTGCTTGCCTATGAGCAGCATGTGTATCATGTTAAAGGCATTTTAGTAGCACTCCTGCAGACCAGATTTGTTGTATCTCGTGCAAGAGAAATTAAGATACAACACTTAACTTGGTAGAGCCTTTATTTATTCATTTCATTAGTAATGTATTTATTGATTTAATTTATTAATTTATTCCAAACGACAAACTGGAAATACATCTGCACACACAGCACTGTAATCTGATGTTGTCTCTACAAGGGGTGTCTCATCCATATAACATGTTGTGCTCTATCAACAGATACTGCTGCTGGTGGCCCTAACAACCTCCTCCCTCCAACCACACACGCTGCTTTTCATTTCTCTTAAGTGCTTACCTGCCCACTAACCATTTTCACTCCTGGAGAGATTTCATCTAGCAAATACCCAAGGAAGGCAACATTTTTACTCCATGGATCTTAGCAACCTAAACTGCCTTTTGTGACTTCACCTTTCATGTCACCGATAGTTACAAAGATTCGTAAGCAGACAGCTAAAAAAAGTCATATGGCAACCCTATTCAAATGCCAATCCAATTCCTTTCTTTGCCTTCAACTTGCCGGCATAGCGGATCATACCTGATTGATTTGCCATGGTACATTTCTTCACCTGCACGTACGCTACGTAAGCGCTGGAAGGACGTTTTTGTGCACTTACTTAAGAGCTCTACTGGACAAATGGCTGAGAAAATATTTTTACTCACTGTTACTCGGCGGCAAAAAAAGTCCATTTATGCTGCGAGGTTTGCTATGATGGAAGGCGCAACTGATCCTCAAGCAGCCTGATGGTTGTGTTTCCCAGAAACAGGAGATGTTGCTGTACTTCTGCTGCAGGAGAAAACAGGTTTCAGATACTGTCAATACAGCGATAAAACGGGACTAAATGGATTCATATACAGCGTACTGCTGTGAACATATGACTAAGATTTTGTGGGACCACCCGCTGCTACTTTCGAACATGTAAAGTTATCTTAAGCTCCAGGTAACTCTAAAGTTACCTTGAGCTAGGGCAAGGGAGCTTTCGTGATGTCTGTAGATGAGAATAGGAGCAAAGCAGTCTCCTTACTGTACTGCAGTGCGTGCAGTATCGTGGGTTACCGGCGGTTTCTTAATGAGTTTCTATGTCATTTTTTAAAGGACATCAAAGTCACACTTGAAAATAGTTGAATACGTGACGGGAAGTTCCACCCAGTTCCAGACATTAGCAGCTGGGTCTCAGAGCAGCATCTCCAAAACATGCCACTTCTGGACTGTCGTCGGGACAGCTGGGTGTTTAGAGGATCGTGAGCTCTTCTCACTGCTTCTGAAAATCAGCTGTTTGATCTACAGATGGGGCCAGGACCCACGCAGAGTGGCATAGCGATGTCTAACTTTACATAACCACCCTCCCTTTCAAGACAGATATGTCAGGAGAATCAAGGGTACAAACCACTCTACAATCTACAGCATTTACCTGTGCGTAGGGGGAACAAACATGGAAAGAGCGGTCATTCCCAGCTGCAGCCATTTCCAGCTTTCAGGCTTCTCCTCCACTCTCCTACTGCTGGCAGAACATACACGAAAAAGTTAGAGCTCTCAACATTCAGGCAACTTGTAATCGTGTCCTGAAAGCAGTAGTTCTCTTTCCAAACCTGGACCTTCAGACCTTTTTGGAAACAAGGAAGGAGCTGCTACCTTCTCCGGGCTTGCTGAACGGACGAAGGCAGTTGCTAGCCGGTATAGAATGTTACGTTACGAAAGCTCCCAACTGCTCCTCCAGCTCGTGACATCAGCATGATGGTGCTATGTGGCCTGTCCAGCTTGAACACCTTCCTCTCTCCCTTGCTTCAGAGTAGAGTACGGAAAATCGGACCGTTTCAAAGGGTCTCCCCTTCTGGTGTTTCTTTAACGTAAACCGGAACAAACCCATTTGGCAGGGCTACAAGAATACCCAACTTCTTGCTTATCCTTATCCTTTGACTAGGTTTTCAACCAAAATCCTGTTGGCCCATGTTTTTCTTGCAGCACCTCTTTCTTTGGATGGAGAAACTTGCTGCTTCGTGTTAGTACACTGCTAGCTGTTAATGGCTGACGTTGTTGGGGTTCATTGCTTTTTCTTGCTTCCATGATGTCCAGTGCCACAGCTAAAGCAGAAAGAACAGCGTACACTTGTGTCCCTAATTAAGACCTCTGTTCTCGCTCCCGTCCGAGGCTGCCTCTGAACAGACAATATCTAGGCGGGGAAAGGAAGTTTCAGTCCTGGAAAACGGTCAGGCAGGCTGTGATCCCCAGGACAGGGGGTCACAGTTCCCACACTGAGTGACATCAGTGACTTGGAGCTGAACACTTCAGGTGCCAGAGACTCCACGGGCACAAATGGTACGAGGCTGGCTCAGCGGTGGTTATGCCCAAGCTGGGGGAGAAGCACGGAGACATTGAAATGACTGGAAGTCTTCAGGTCTCTCGAGGAGCCGATCAATGTGTTTGTGACTCCGGTATCAGGAGATGGCCCAAAGAGCTGTGAAGCAAGAAACAATGTGAGTGAAAGGGCTCCCACAGGTCCGTAAGCCCTACAGCTGACTGGGGCACACAGGGGAAGGAACATGCCGGAAAGCAGGCGAGGGCCATGAATAATGAACTGCCAGCGGGCAGGAGCAGCCCGAGTAAGAAAGTGTTAACACTGCCAAGAGCTATCCAAACAGGGGCTCTTCTTAGCTGTGTAGCTGTGCCTCAGTGAGGCCTGGCTGCAGGGAGGGGGAGACCCGGGCGGCGGGAAGTGTCGCTGCAGGTCTGGAGCGAAAGGCACGGTAGAGGTTTCTGTAGGGCTCCCCCCTGGAAGGTGGGAAAGGAAGGTCGTTTGGGGGCCGTTTCAGCTCTGTCCCCCTCCTTTCCTGCCAGGTGCACCCAGGTGTTGGCCCTGAGGTTGCGTTTGCTTTTTCCAAGTGTAGGGAACAGCCAGGGCAAGGAACGAGGCCGCTCCAACATGACGGCACTGGGAGCTTGTGAGCCTTGTGGGGGAAAAATAAGCTGCTCTCTCATGTTTCTTCTTTCTTTTCTTTCTTTTCTTTCAGCAGTTTTATTTGGTGATCAGAGGAATATCGGACTTATGACAGAAGCATTCATCGGAGGCAGCAAGAGGTGCAGTACTTCGCAAGGTGAAAGTAGTAAGTCATGGTGCCCAATCACAGTTATTTCTTGTTGTGATTGGGGTGGCATTCACCTGTCTGGCTGTGGGCCTGCGGGTCGTGTTTCCTGGTTTTAGTAGCATCAGCAGCAGCAGCAGCAGGAGCAGCAGCTACTGCTGTGTGTCGGCTGGGTGACTTTCTCCCCTGGGTGTTTGGGTTCTGGATGGAAGAGCTGAAACGATTGCCAAAACGTCAGTAACTTCGTTGTTCAGCTCTGAGTACCAGCGCCATCTTGATGGTGGTTGTGTAAGGGGACCTCCCTGCACTAGGTTTTGGCTAGGATAGAGTTATTTTTCTGCACAGTGTGGGGCTGTGCTGTGGATTTGTGCTGAAAACAGTGTTGCTAATACCGGGATATTTTGGTTACTGCTGAGCAGTGCTCAGGCAGCGTCAAGGCCTTTTCTGCTTCTCACCCCCCCCCACCAGCGAGTAGCTGGGGGTGCACAAGAAGTTGGGAGGGGACACAGCCGGGACGGCTGACCCCAGCCGACGAAAGGGATATTGCATACCATAGGAGGTCATGCTCAGCATATAAGGGGCTTTGGGAAGAAGAAGAAGAAGAAGAAGAAGAAGAAGAAGAAAGAGGGTAGACTCAGAGCGGTGGCGTTTTTTTTCTTCCCAAGTCACTGTTAACGCGTGATGGAGCCCTGCTTTCCTGGGGATGGCTGAACACCTGCCTGCCGATGGGAAGTGGTGAGCCATTTCCTTGTCTTGCTTTGCTTGCGCGTGTGGCTTTTGTTTTACCTATTAAAGTGTCTTTATTTCAAGCCCCGAGTTTTCTCACTTTTTCTCTTCCGATTCTCTCCCCCATCCCACCGTGGAGGGCAGGTTTCTCGTGCTGACTAGAAGCCTTGTTTCACTTAGGTTTCACTTCTATTGTGTGCTCTATTGGATTACAGCTGTTGTGACTTCACCTGTCATTAAACATCTTGACCGCAAAGTGGTAGTTACCGTAAAGATAGTAGGTGTTTATAGGTTGGTTGCAGTGAAGGTGCCAGTCAAGGAACTACTCCGGTTCTAAAATGTCCGGTTGGTAGTTCTGCCTTGCACACTAGAACTTGTATAGTAAAGGGTGTGTAATTTCTTTGGGGAAGAGTAACAGAAGTGTGGAGGTTGGGAGGAAACGAGAAGATGCGTTGCATTAAAAGACCTCTGAAACTGCAAAGTGAAAAAGTGCTAGTATTTATTCATCTTAGAAATTATGCCTTAAAACATCGTCTGCAAAAGTCATTTCAACAGTCAAATTTTCATAACAAATTAAACTTAGTGGATCTGTGATCACACAGAACGTATATTTTGTGTTTTCAATCAGTTTTGAAACATTGTCGTGTACTTCCTGCATCTTATTTTTGGAATTTGCAATTGTGTCCTCTTTGGATTTTCCAGCTGATAATTTCCGCATTTCAATTTCGATTGCTCTTGTAAGTCGAAGAACTGGCTTCATCTCTTTCTCCTGTCTATGTATCGCTCTCCTTTCCTGTTCACTTCCCTGTCTTCTTGGCTCTGTTGTCAAAATAGATAGGCAGAACATGTTGTGCATCACTTATTAGAGGGAAAGTCTATGCTCTGTTCAAAAGGTGTTAAGAATTAGACTTCCAACAGAAGACGCAAGATAGAGGTTCTAATCTCAGTTACCTGACTGGTTGTTTTAGACTTTGAGAACGTTTTAGGGTGTGGATTTCTTTTCCTCCAAGTTGGTGCATTGTAAGAGCCTGAAGTATATTTGTCTGTAGAAAAAAGACAGGCACTCTTTCTTAATTTCAGCTGCAATTTAGGGAAAGACTCTCTTAGCCTGGTATGCAAATTAAATATTACATTAGCTGAAGTATCAATGCATACATTGGGTGACTCAGACACCACCTCTGAAATACAAGGTAGTATTAAATATAGATTTTCCCCCTAGAACTCTAAAGATCATCTGTAATCTCGCAGCGTTTCCATCAGGCTCACAGGATCTTCCAAAGGAGGTGGATTGTGCCACGGACATCCTTGACTTGGACAAAGTGAATGTTCCTGTGTAGACAACCTGCCCAAAGGCATCAGTTGCTTTTAGATTAGACTACTCCACAATCCGGTCTCCTTTTTTGTCCCTGCTTGGGAAAGCGCTAGATGCAAGGCAGTGTTATGTTTTTGTACTAGGTGGTTGATTTTGCGTCAGAGTATGCTGCCCAATGACTGACTAGTTTTCTGTAAAACTCGGTTAGAAATCATTATTATGAATACTCTGGTTTTCTGTTAATTCCAGATTAATTCCATTAATTCAAAGTACTAATTCCACAATAGTCCTAAATTTTTCCTTTTGCACACAGCCTGTGAGTCTTACCATAGCTTTCGGTTTGGGTCCAAAATCTTCTATTTGCGTCAAGCTGATTCTTTGGTTTGGAGCATTTCCCAGCATACGGCTCAGGTACTGCTGAAAAGAAAGGTAGCGAAAGTGCTAAGGTGGTTTTTACGACAAAAATGCTGATCGCCTTTTTTGGGGGGGGGGGGGTGTTTTTTTCATTTTTTTTTAAACGCTATATCCTTTCTCAACCTGGAAATTTGATAAGATGTGTTCTTCGCATTGAGAATGTTCTCTCTGTAATCTCTATGAAAGAAAAAGAAAAACCCCACAACTATTCGCCCCTGAGACGAAGCGGTGATGCTGGGATTCCTTTTGCTTCACTTCATTTGTCTGAAAGTGGGGGTTACTGTGTCTGAAGGAGGTTCCTTTGATTGGCAATTAAGACAGGGAGGCACCTCTAGGTGGAGATTCAGCCCAGCTTAAGAGAGGTGACTGAAACGGGCAAGATGAAATCACTTTCTTAACGTTTAAGGATCCTGTGTAAGCAGGAACCCACCTGTCGGTCCATTGCACTTTGGTTCTTGGGTGACGGTGGCAGTACGGTAGACTACATATGCTGATCTTCGAGGTTCTGAAGAACTGAAATAAGTGTCTCTTCCAGTTTCTCTCACTGGAGGAACAGCAGAAGCAGCTTCATCGTCCTTACTTTGACCCCTTTGTTGGCGACGTGGTTTTGCTTTGGGGTCTGGAGTGTGAATTCCTAAAAGAGAAGCAGCAAACTCAGACCAAAATGCTGGGCTATTCCTTCAAAATTGGACATGTTGCAGGAGGCCGGAGGCTGGAAGGCCTAGATAAAGCAAATGCTCTTTGTGGCTAGTCCAATCCAAATATGGACTGTCCCTATCTGACACTAAGAACAGAAATTAACTAGGTCCTGCCAAGTCATCTGTGAGTTGAGTAAACAAGAAGGAATAAGCCAACTGTTTTCTCAAAATACCTTTTCCTGTTCCTGTGTTATGGGACTTGCTTTCTTCCTCGGAAATCCATTGCTGCTCCTTTGCTTCTTTACCGGGATAGTTCTTTACCCGCTCCATGCGATTGGTTCCTGAGGGATTAAAATAACGCATATTTACTTTTTGCAAAAGCAGGCACAATCTTCTCCTCCAAAAATGCTTTTTTGTTTGGTTGGTGGTTTTGGGGTATTTTTGGGTTGGGTTTTTTTTTTTTGTTTTTTAAAGCAGATCTCCCACTTCATACACAGGTCTTCTTGGGCTGTACATGTTAAAAGTGCCGTTCCTCAGAAGGAAAGCGGAAGCGGTTATGGTTCCTCTAGAAGAGTTCACAGTTGCAAAATCTTGCAAGGAAACTCAAAAATTGACTATAAACACAAAGGTGTTGGACTCGTTCAATGTCTTTGACCGCTTCTGGCTTAGAATGCTTCTCATTATGAATTTGAAAATCTTCATGAATACTGTATTTTGGGTTTACAGTTTAAAAGTACAAACATTAGCTTTAATCCACATACGCGTTTGTAATCACTGCGAATCAAAAGCTGCATGCAATTTATGTGCGTGTGTCCTGGTTTTAGCTGAGAGGGTTGATTTTCTTCATAGTAGCTAGTGTGAGGATATGTTTTGGATTTGTGCGGGAGACAGTGTTGATAATATAGAGATGTTTTTGTTCTATGGACTTCTTGTTGAGCAGTGTTTACACAGGGCAAGGCCTTTTCTGCTTCTTGCACTGCCCTGCCAGCGGGATGGCTGGGGCTGCACAAGAAGTTGGGAGGAGACAGACAGGTCAGGTGACCCAAGCTGACCAAAGGGATATTCCATACCATATGACGTCATGCTCAGTTTATAAGGAGCTTGGGGGAAGAGAAGGGGGGGGGGGTGGCGTTCGGAGTGATGGCGTTTGTCTTCCCAAGTAACCGTTACGCGTGACAGAGCCCTGCTTCCCTGGAGATGGCTGAACACCTGCCTGCCCATGGGGAGTGGTGAATGAATTCCTTGCTTTGCTTTGCTTGTGCGCGCAGCTTTTGCTTTACCTATTAAAATGTCTTTATCTCAACCCACGAGTTTTCTCACTTTAACTTTTCCAGTTCTCTCCCCCATCCCGATGGGGGGGAGCGAGTGAGCGGCTGCGTGGTGCTTAGCTGCCGGCTGGGGTAAAACCAAGACAGCGTGTCACAGGGGGAACAAATCCTTTTCCAAAGTCAAAGTGTACCATCTAAATGGGAACCCAATGCAAAGGGACTCCAGAGCATAGGGTGACAACCCTGATCTGTGTGTCGCTACAAGGTAACTCAGTTAGCAACAAACCAGGAACCTTAATTAGCATGGTCCTGCCTACCGGTGCTTATTTCTCACGTGCTGCACATGAGGCACGCTTTTCCTCTGGCTCGGCTGCATCGTCAGTTGAGCTACGTGTTGTCCTGCGAGCTGAACAACTGAAATGATGTGGCATGCAAACTAACTTCAGTTTATAACTTGATATAAGTTTAATCCTCAGGCACATCGGTGATACAGTTTACAGCATGGGCCCAGGCATGCTTGTAACAGCTGACCTGGCGTTGCTGACGTGGTGCCAAGGAGCATTGCAGCACTACCAGTGAACGGCCAAAGCTTCAACCTTGTCACATTGGCTTTAGCTCCGATGTCAACGTACCTAGTGGTAAGGGTATTCTACTGCGGACATGTCTGTTTTATAACTTCACAGAAGCAATTCTTTTCCAAAATTAAGCAGGAAAAATTCAATTGGAATCAGCATAGAGGATCTTTTTTTCCTAGAATGATGCTAACCCAAGCAGAATGGTAAAGAGTGGTTTTGATTGTTACAGGTAATGGTGCAGCGTGAGAAAGAGTCTCTAGAACATAACAAAGAAAGAATAACTCGGATCTAAAATGGTGAAGCTTAATGCGTGCACGTTCAGGTTTTTTTACTTAGCACATGATGTTCAGCAAAGAGAAGCTGATGCTAAAGTGTATTACCTCCGTTTTCAAAGGATCCACGATCTGTTCTGGGAATGGTCTCTGCTGGTACTGTCGTTCCTGAGCTCTCTCCTTCTCCTTTTGCATTCTTAAATGTTGTAGGAATTGTATCACCGTCGCCTGGAAGGGCAACAGAGAGAGTGGTTTAGCTGCTTGTGTGTAAGCCCGGGGAATGGCGCTGCCATTCTCTTCCTCCCTCAGTGATCCTATCTGACTGAATTTCTGGTATTTTCAAGATGCATGTCATTGTGGTACCAAAAACCTCAGAGAACTGTCTGGAAGAAATGCTTTGGGGAAACATCTCTATCCTTTTCTCTGAATGTATCTAATTCTAAAGACAGACCTATATTAGAACCTGTATTTGCCTGTTTGTTACTGATTTCCTTGTCGATAGTCTAAGTATATCTCAATGAGGTGACATAAATCTTGGTCGTGAGGAAAAATTGTAGGGAAGACCACCTCTGTCGTGTGTCTCAGGAAAGTAGACATAGGCTTAATAGCCCATTTCTACCTTTTCCCTCGCCAGTGGACACAGGTAGTCGCCACGTGTGTGACACTACCCATGTATATGGGGAAAAAGTAGTGAAGTCTGTTGACGCTCTTTGTAATACGCTATCCTTCATTGTCACTACATTAAAGAAGAGGGGAGGAGGGGCAAGCTATGGAGTAGTTTCTCCCTGTAACAGTAATTTAAAAAGTGGTAAACGATGTCCCAGAAGATGAAAAGCACTTGCCTGCCTGCAAGTCTCGCTCGGTAGCTTCCCAGGGTAGTAGCTCGTTTTCCCGAGGTGAAGACACAGTTTTTGTTGATTGGTGTTCCTGAGGGTACTGAATCCCGTAATACTCTCCTAAACATACCCCCAGGGGAGGAAAAAACCCAATGTTTACTGTATCGGCAGTATTGCTGTTTAGGAAAGAGTGACTATATTGCTGTTTAGGAAAGAGTGACTGATTTCCTGCTTACCAGATTGATAGCATATTTCCTTTATTGCTCTTTCCTCTTCAAGGTCTGCAGCAGTCTGAGGCACCCAGTCAGGAGCACCTGTAGGCAGTATTTTTAAAAGGTTACGCGGTATCTATACAAAGACCTTCAACAATTCTTAATGGTCAAAAACCAACGTGAGTTTCATTGTGGTCAGGGTTTGTTTTTTTCTGACGGCAACCTCTGATTCTGGACAGAAAAATGATTCCTGAATAGCAGGAGTTTCCAGCTGCAGTGGAATTGCAGTTCCAACACGTATACAACAAGCTCTGCCCAAAGTTCCTCTGCTGCAATGTCTGCCGGCAGAGCTGGTGAAGGGAGTGCTCCTTGTCTGTCTCAGTTAAGGCCGCTAAGATCAGCAAAGCCCTCCTTTTTATACTGTTTAAATTGAGGTGGCTTACTCGGACTGAAACCGAGTTAGGAAGCGCTAACAGGCAGCCCCGAAGGGCAGGGGGAAAGTGAAAAGCAGCTTGGGGCGGCCTGAGAACTAGCACAGGAATTTGCGGAGTGCACGCATGAGAGCAGGTCGGTCTCTCGCTTTCACCCCCTGGGACTGCACGGTTCATTCCTTCCCAAGGAGTCTCTCAGTCAACGGTTTAACTACATTTCAAAACCTAAATAAAATCTAATATAGCAATAAATGTATACACATACACACTTGGTTAAACTAATGAAGAGTTTTGAGGGGATTCTCTTTGCTAGATTGAAGAATATCTTTCTGTAGTAAAATGAGACCGCCTACAGAGTTTAGGAAATCAGTGAAACAAGGCTTCTAGTCAGCATGAGAAACCTGCCCTCCATGGTGGGATGGGGGAGAGAATCGGCAGAGAAAAAGTGAGAAAACTCGTGGCTTGAAAGAAAGACAGTTTAATAGGTAAATACTTTGAGCAAAGTATTTAAGGGGAAGTCACACAGCTACCTTTTGTAAACCAACCTGTGACTTCACCTTCAGTGAGGAGAGTGTACAGCCCCTGTTCAAAAGTTTGTTTCCCAGAGAAGAAGTACCACCTCCTGAACTTGTCATTTTGTCCCCAAATTTTGAGAAATTTTGAAGAGTGACTACCAGTTCCAATAGTTTGGAGATTATGTCAAAAACCCGTCAAGACCTCTTTTCTCAAAAGAGGATGGTTTGATGGTTATGCTAATAAATGAGTTGCAA